>NC_084480.1:245321104-245568315 GCF_030035675.1 Rhineura floridana
GAACCCATCTTCTCAAAACTTGGTATTTCTGTTTCTCTATTTTTACATTCAACATTTTTCACTGATTTTTGTTCCATTTTCTGATGTATAGATTTTGGCTTTTCATTTTGTGGAACCTTTTTTTTCATCTGGGTGCAGTGTTTTACAGTAGAGGGATTTCCACCTTCAATTTTTCTGCTGCGCAATGATATGGTAGGCACATTAGATGATTGCTGTAATCTTAGTGATCTTCGAGTTTGATGCTCATCATGTGAAACAGTAGGTTGTGATTGGGGAATATCTTTCACCATCTCCTTCCAAGGCACTTCCTTAGTTTTTGTGAAATGCAACTGCTCTTGTTTAATTCTGACAGGACTTTTTTTAGTACTAGTACTAGTTGACCGTATAGCTCTCTTTCCCTGGTCAGACCCACACGTTGGTTTGTCACTTAAAGTTTTAGTCCGTGTTTGTTCAATACTTTGAGAGGCCAATTTTTTTGTACAATATGTTTTAGAATTCTGAACCTCTAAGTTACCACTGTTACTTTTGAAAAATTTACAGTTTTTAGTAGTTCTATCCTTTTTGGAATTTTCTTTCTTCAACTTTGTTTCAGAATACAGATTCTTATGAGTAGTTCTAATGTGTAGTGCTGACCGTCTGTTATATACAGCTTCAGTAGAACACTTTTTAATATCTGCAGAGGACTTTTGCTTCTTGGTTTCACAGGAAGTCTTACTTTTGACAGAATTAGATTGTCCCTTCCCTTTAGGACAGCTTTTGGAAGAAGTCTTTGTAGAGCTCAGGTACTTAGTATCATTCATTTTGGAAGATTTTAGGGAAGTTTTTGTAGAAGATAATTTTCCTAAAGGCTTTAGGGAAGCTTTTTTCACACATCCTGTTTTACAGGTTTTCTTCTTTAATTCATGTGAAGTCTGCTTGGAGTACTTCTGTACTTGTCTAGTTTGGGAAGATGGTATAGAAGATCTGTTAATGGATTTAATGACAGATGACCGGGTAGTTTTAGTACAGATTCTGTGAATTTCTTTCTTCAGGACTGTATTTTTATTTGATTTGGCATCAAGCAATTTTCTCTCTTTGTTAGTTGAAACCAATTTACTATTCTTATCCAATTTCTGCCGCTTAGCAGGGGGTTCTACTAGCACAGATTTTCGTTTCTGTGCTGCCATTTCTGAAAAAGACAAGTATTAAGTCATTTACACAGTGTTTCCAACTATTTCTGCAAATATTAGAACTTAAATGCAAAGATTAACATGACTTGGCTTACTCACAGGTACTGCTTTATAAATAAACTCAGTCTCAGTTGAAGAAATGTGCTGATCTGTGAAAAACACATTCCTTATAAATTTGCATCCAAAGAGAGAATTACATATCTCCTATAAACACAGAAACAACAAAATATTATTGGAAATGACCGTGTTTTACATATATCCTAAAGTTGTATTTCACTACAATAGTGGGACTTATTTCCAAGAACATGATTCAATTTTTCAGCTGGTTTTCTTATTCTATGAGAAGCTGCAAACATTTTGCAAACCATATTATATTACATAAGTATGAGTTTTATGCAATTAATAATATATATAAGTTTTGTACAACTTAAACTGGTCACAAAATTATTCTAGGGATAGGGAACCTGCACCCTTCCAGATTTTGTTGGACCACCACTCCCTTGTTTCTTGACCAGGTTCACCAACCCTGCCTTATTCAGTGTTGAATGCTCTGTATCTTGCACTATTTCTCCTCTAAGTCATTCTAAACTTTGTGAAAATTAAACAGGATTTGTCTTGAAAAATCACAGTACCAATGTTTTAAAATAAGCATTCTTCTTAATCCTCTCAGGAATCCCAAGGCCTGATTCACTTCATCTTCTAATAAAGCCCTTATATTGTGCATAAGTTGTTTTTAAATGTCTATGATTTTTGCCATTTCACATGATTTTTTGGGGAAGTTACCTACGGCAAGTCTACCTGTGGAGCCTAACTTTTTTGCTTTCTCAGGAATAAATCTATAGACTCAGACTATTAGTGTTACCAAATTCAAGAGGAAATATAAGCAATTTGACTCCTATATCTCCACTTGTAAAGTTTCTCCACTTTACAATGGCAAGAAATGAGAATAGGTGCCAAACTTCATCTGAAATTAAACCTTAAAAAAAAAGTGTGCTTTCCCTGCTGGAGAAATAATTGGTTATCTCCAATATCCTTAGAACTGCTGTAGCTTTCTGCCAGCATGATAGGACAAGGCAGACAGGTAACAGTATGTCTTACTACTACTTTTTCTCATTACAAATAAATAATATTTGATGGCTGAAACAAATAGTTCCTATAAGTGCATAAAGCACCCAGCTATGGTAAACAGACATGGGCTGGCAGCAGAAAAGCAATGTTTTGATGTGTAATCAAATCTGTAGCAAATCTCAGTTTGAACAGAAAGTCAGTAAATATGAAGCTCTTTCTTCTAAAGTCCTGAATCAAGGTGTCTCTGCCATATTGGTGATTCCAGTATTAAGCCTTCTAATTCTTCCTATTCTTCTTCACGAGAAAACTTTTACCCCAACTGTGAGAGCACCTAACTTGTATATAAACCCAGGTTTTGACTGAGGCAGAAAGTAAAAACCTTATGCCCGGCAGAAGTGCCTTCATGACTACGTGCTTCATACAGACATTATAATACATATATCGCACACATTTTGGGTTGCATCCAACACTGCTGTTCCACTTGCACAACAGAATTTCGCCCTCCTCTCCTCTGCAGTCCTCCACACACTTTCAAAATCTGTTCCAGATGTTTGGGGGGCCCTCTTGAGATTTTGGGGCAGGTGGGGAGAAGAGAGGAAGGAGAAGTCCTGAGGTGTGAGCAGAATGCAGCTTGCACGGCATTGGATACAACCCTTTACATGCTATTCCTCCAAAGAGTTCAGAGCAGCACACAAGGCCTCATCTCTCCCATGTTATCCTCAGAACAACCTTGTGGGGCACATTAGACTGAGAGATAATGATGGGCATGAAGTGAGCCTCATGGCTGAACAGTCAACACTAGCCACTACAACACTCTATAAGCAATAGATAATAACTATAAAAAAGAGGATAGATTTCTATGCATGAAAGGCCACAAGCACTATGGCACTGAGAGAAAACTTCTTCATAAAAAAATTCAACTGTGTTCTTCTGAAGGGTCTCTTCACACATTATGCTTTTGGATACACATGTATTATCAAAAACTACACCAAAAACCTTAAATGTGTGTTGTGTAATAAACAGGTGTTTGAGAACATATGTATCATATAGGTACACTTATCAGAGTCAGAACTAGTTTCAGCTCTGTTTCATGTACACTGGATGGGAAACCTCAGCGTTACTGTATAGTGGGTATAATGTCTCCAATGGCAGCTCAACACCTTATGCAACAAAACTGACTGCTGCAGGTACACTGGCATTACCTCAAGTAATACATTAATTGCAGGTAGCGTGCACATCTTCAAACACCCTGTACATTAAATTCTGGGACACATGTGTACCTGGGCATTTAAATCATCCGTGTTCTATGTATTTTCTACAGAAGGACATCAGTGTCAGTTCACATACAAAGCATGGAGTTGCCCTCAGCGGTGGGACCATGATTTCATATCCTAGCTTGACAACCACTTGTAAAACCATCGTTCGTTTAGATGATACTAGACGAGACATGTCAACGCACCATAGCTTTGCTTGATGCCAGGATCATATCTAGGTGTTTGGAGGAAAGAGTCTGGAGCTAAACAGTAAAACTGCACAGAGAATTCAACTTCCCCAGTCCCGACAAAGCCAGTATATTTAGAATGGAACATCAGCAGAGAGATATGAAGAGCTTCTAAAGCTACAGTCCTAACCCCTCTTACCTGGGAGTAAGCCCCACTTAATTCAATAGGACTTACTTCTAAGCAGACACAGTTAAGACTGCACCCTAAATTATCAATTCGAACCAGAAATTCCCAATTTGTTATGCATCGCTTTAGGGCTCTACGAAAAAAGGAGTATCGATTTTATAAATAAAAATAATATAATGGATGTTTTGCGACGGGAAAAGAAAGGGAGGAAGGTATGCTTGCCCTGCCACCCTCCCTTAGCAATTTCTCGCCTCCAACAAAGCCAAAATTTCCACAGTCGGGATCAGAACACACCCACACCCATTTGTTCCCTTCTCTCATTGAGTCGCAATAGCCAGATTGGGCGTCGGAAGTGAGAACAGAGAGAGAAACGCCAACGGGAAAAGGCCACAGCCTCTGTATATTTCTTTCGCATCTTATCCCCGCCCCTCCCGTCCCCACCGGCTGTTTGAGGAAGGGCAGCAGGATTGCTATTTACCTCATGGGAGAAGAGGGGGGTCCGCCAAGTTGCCCCCTCACAACACAAGCCGCTTTTTGACCGTTGAAGGAAGGGAGGGGAGGCGAAGCCAAGCGAAGCGTACGAACAAAGTCGCGACGGGAAGGCTCCACTCAGAACCGCGTCAGTGTCACTCGCGCAGGTTCTTCATATCACCCGGCCGGCTCTGAATAGCACTAAGAGAGAAAAAGGAAGCTACAAGAACGCCTCCTCACATCCGGGTATTACACCGGCCCCAGGGCGGGCACTCTCAGAATAGTTTCCTAGAAAGATTTCAGATTCTTGATCGCAGCGCTTAGAATCCTCCATGTGCGGGGCAAAGAAATAAATCGGAATCAATGAGTTAAAAAACAAAACACTCCAAATTGGAAGGTTATAAACTCTCCTTTTGCTGCAGTGCTTTGAAATAATTATATCCTTTAAATGGGGGAGAGGGGAACCTGTATCCCTCCCTAAGAACATAAGAAGAGCCTGCTCATTCATGTCATTGGCGATCACTCGTGGCCCAGGAACATTGTCATCCAAGATAAGGTCTTTTAACAGTGGGTCCGTAAGTGACTGTGGAGGCCAATTCTGGATCCACACAGCCTCCCACAGTGAGGACATAGGTTTCCAGATGGAAGAAGGTCCCGATGAGGATTTGCTTGACGTACCTTCCACTTAGCTCGTTTGTCCCTTTCGCCCTGTACTCGTGCTTCTTCAAAGTCCATAGCACCTTTAATAATGGCGGACCTCCAATTGGGACGCTCATGGGCCAAGGGTTCCCAGTTCTCGATGCTTAATTTGGCTAAAGGCCCATCTAGTCCAGCACTTTGTTCTCACAGTGGCCAACCAGATGCCCATGGAAGCCCGCAAGCAGAACCTGAGTGCAACAGTGCTCTCCCCATTGTGATTCCCAGCAACTGATGTTCAAAAGGAATACAGCTTGGTGATGTTGAACTCCAACGCCCATTAGCCCCTGCCAGGATAACGATTTGTTGGGGATGATGGGAGTTGCTGTCCAACAACAAAGGCTCCCCACCCGGGCTTTAATCCCCTCCCCTGTGAATTAAGATCTTAAAAAACGCACGCCACCAGGGTCCTCCCCCCCAGATTTTCCCTCGGCAGAACGGGGAAACTCCTAACTTGTTCAATGCATTTATTTATTATTTATGAAGATGACAGATAGATCTTGAACTTTCCCAACAAAGAGACTTACAAGATGACCATGTCAATTCTTGATACAAACAATGCAATTGAAACATTACAACAAAATCATACCAAAAATCACCGGTGGAGGGGAAGCAATTTCCAGACCAAACAAAAAGCAAAACTGTTCAGATATCTTAAGTCAAAAGCATTCCTACTATCATTAAGTAAACTGGCCGAAGACTTTTACTGCTTGAGGTGGATAAGATGGCGCCCCCACCTTTCCTGTAGAGAAGCCAGCTGGACTGATAGTTGGATCTTATTTTAATACTGGCAACAGGAGAGGCTTTTCCACCACACTGGAGGACAGGAGGGTAGTTATGGGGGTGCAAGACAGGCCACATAACACACATAGCTCTATCGTCCAACAGAAAGGTACAGCCAGGGCTGCCACTGCTGCCGTTCAGCATCTGCTGCCTCAGATGGTCATCTTACTCTGCCTAATGGTAAGGATGGCCCTACTGTCAAGGAAGAAGCACACTCCCTTTCAAAGCTTGCATGCCAACAACAGGGCAAAAATTCAGCAAGGTCATCCGCACAACACAACAAGATAAAACTACACAACATAAAAATCTCCCAGGTTTTGAAAGCCCAGGAGATTTTCTCACTCAACTGTGGGCAAGTTGCATCCAAAGAAGTGACAATTAGTTTGCTCATCATCAGTGTTTGATGTACTGTTTTTGCAAGCAGTAGTGGAAGATTTTGCACAATAATGTAGCTGGAATTGGAGCCACAGCTACTCTCCAAATGTGAAACACAGTCCCCCATTGGAAAATTATCTTGCACCTTGGACAGGTTGAAAATACATTTAAGTCTGTAATTCTGTCCTCACTTATCTAGGAATAAGTTCCACTGAATGCAATACAGCTTATTGTATTGTATTACACTGAAAAATGTTCAAAAGCTAATGTAATGTGGTGGTTAGAGTGTTGCACTAGGATTTCAGAGACTAAACTTCAAATCCCCACTCAGCCATTAAACTGACCCTCAACCTAACCTGAGAGTTGCGGGAAGAAAATGGTGGAAGAGAAACCTGAACTACTGTGAGCTCTTTAAAGAAAGGGTGGGATAAAAATAAACTGAGATCTGCCTCTTTTTCCTTTCTCTCTGGGAAACAATGACATATGAATAGGAGGAAATTTAGTCTTCCCCAACTTAGTGCCTTCCAGCTGCTGTTGGACTACAACTCCCAGCAGCTCCAACCAGCATAGCTAACTATCAGATATAATGTGGGTTGTAATCCAACAATACCTGGAGGGCACCAGATTGGGGGAAGGGTGGGCTAAAATGTTACCTTAATTTCTGACAATTGCTTAAGAAAAATCAGGTACACTGAGTTCTTCAAAGTTTTTTTATATATACATAATAACTCTTATTATTACCGTGAGCTCCTTTGGGAGGAAGAGCATTATAGACATTTAATTAATTAAAAAAAATTAAAAAGCCAAGCTGAAGTCATACAATAAATGCCAAAGTAACTTCTTGTTGCTATGTGCCTCCAAGTCGACTACGACTTATGGCGACCCTATGAATCAGTGACTTCCAAGAGCATCTATCATGAACCACCCTGTTCAGGTCTGTGGCTTCCTTTATGGAATCAAGCCATCTCTTGTTTGGCCTTCCTCTTTTTCTACTCCCTTCTGTTTTTCCCAGCATTATTATCTTTTCTAATGAATCATGTCTTCTCATGATGTGTCCAAAGTATGATAACCCCAGTTTTATCATAAAGTAACTTGGGGGCGGGGGCGGAAAAGGCGGTTATAGTTGTTTCAACGCAGCCATCGCAAGTTTTGTGTACTTGTACCGTTCTTATCCTACAGCCAGAGGATTCTAAGGGCTGCATTGTGAAACCAGAAGTACGATGGCTGAGTGGAACTTCTCAGTTTTTTAGCTCCCTTTGCAGGGACACTGTTTCAGACCCGCCTCCAAAGCGACGCCCTGACGCCTGACAGTCATGCTTACCGCTTCCCTAAAAGATTTCCAATGTGTGGACCGGATTTCCGGCGAAGAACTTGCTATGTAGAACTTGCGCGTGCGCAGCTGAGTGTGGAGTTTTGTTATTTAGATGTTTAGTCTCCGTTTCGTTCCTTTTTCACGCGAAAGGTCAGTATTCCGAGTACACCTCATTGGACTGTTCTTTGGGGAGGAAGGGATGCTAAAGTTTTTGCTACCCTGAGCCCCTACTGGTAGGAAGGATGGGATATAAATTAAATACAGTAAATAAATAAAATAAATAATAAATATTTTATTATTTCTTCAAACCTTGGGATTTCCCTAAGTCTGTTAGCACCTCTGCCTTGTGCTGTTTTTATCATGTAAGAACCAGCACCTGGGAGAACTAAGTTCACTATTATATATTTTTAGTAGTTGCTTCATCCACCCACCAATAGAGATAAGATTTTGTAGCATTACTGTATAGCGACCTCTGACAGTCCCCGTCAAGTAGGAGTCAAGAAGGCCAAAGAGGTTTTCAATGCAATCCTATGTACGTCTAGGCAACCAAAGAAGTTCCGTTATGTTCAATGGGGCTTGTTCCCAGGAAAGTGTCTATAGGACCGTAACCTTAATGCGGAACTAGGAGAAAACCCCAATAGTTGCTCGATGGTCCTTGTCTCTTTTTCAAAGTTATCAGCCTTGGGAAAAATCTTGCTATCCGGAAAGACATAATGAGGGAGGTCAATTAAAAGTAGCTTGTCTTCATTTTCTGGTTAGTATTAAAACATTTAGGAATTTATTGGGCCCTAGAGAAAGAGTGATCGGGCAAACAATTGGCATAGTAGCGCTCTTAACACTCCAAGAGGCATGGGAACCTCCAGATATTGTTGAACTCCAACTCCCATAATT
Source organism: Rhineura floridana (assembly GCF_030035675.1). Classification (NCBI taxonomy): domain Eukaryota; kingdom Metazoa; phylum Chordata; class Lepidosauria; order Squamata; family Rhineuridae; genus Rhineura; species Rhineura floridana. The sequence goes on from NC_084480.1 coordinate 245,329,498, forward strand.
CCTGACCACTGGTCATGCTGCTTGGGCCCAGTGGGAGTTGGAAGTGCAACTTCTGGATGGCCTCAAGTTCCCCAACTTTGCCTTACAAGGTAGGTAGGTTTAAAAGCAGGTGTGGGATTATTTGTAATATGAAAATACACGAAGGTATTATAAATATGTAACTTTCCAACACACACAAGTGTAGAAGAATATTTCTGTTTCTGAAAAACATTAAAGCAATTTTTAAACATTTTGTTTGTTTTCTGGATTTCTTGATTTGGCAATATTGAAGATAACTGAATTTGTATTTTAATACTGCTTTTGGCTTTGCTGGTAGGTTTTCCCCATAACCAGCTTTTCAGTTCTAATCACAGTTGGAAGCCCCACGAAGACTTTTGACCAAGGCATTTTCCCTTGAGAATTAACTTCCAGCTCATTCAAGGGACTTTACTTTTGTGTAAATAAATAGGAATAGCAGAGGTCTGCATGTGTATCCTACAACAGTGACCTCAGTTTGAAAGCCAGTCCCATTGTAAGTCTTCATCAAAAATTGTTAGAATCAATTTGGTTTTAGGATTTAGCAGTGTGACTCCATTTAAAAATATCCCATATGAAAGGCTTTTGAGCATATATTTTCAGCCTTTAAACTCATTATTCTTGTATTAAGAGGGCAATAAATTTTCATTCTCCTATTTTTAATACTTGCTTCCAAAGCACTTTTTAGGGAGACACTGTGCACTGGCTGAATGGAAACTTCCAGCAGCTGTTGGTCTATGATGGTGCTTTTAGGAACAGGGAGGAGGGAAGCTTCGCCAACGTAGTTTTACTACTACTATGTAGTATTAAATGAGGCTTTTTGCATACACTCAAAATGAGAAAGGCAGGTGGCTTATTTCCTATTTTTGTCACAGCAATAGACAAAAGTACAGTGAACTCTTTGAAGTATATATAGCCTCCAACTCCAGCACAGCCTACCAGTGCCACACAATTGTAAAAACAAAACAAAAACTGGTTGTTCAGCATCCTTTAGCCATTTTAGTCCATAAGAGTAATGATAGTATTCTTAACAATAAGGAGCAGAATTATGCTTCAGTGCTGCAATGCACTGGAGCTGGAGCTTTTTCCACTTAAGCCAGAATGTATGATCCAGCTGCCTAACAGCTTTGTGATTAGATACTTGCCTTAGGTAGCCAAAGCAGTCACTTTGCAATAGTCACATAGCATTATAAAGTTCAAATTTATTTTCAATACGATGGGAATACGGTACAAGTTTGTCATTGTGGATGTTTCTCCCCCATTAGCATATACGCTGGTGATTTTTCCAGGAGATGGCTTGGGAGGGAGGGAACGCTACAAGTGGGTTCATGTTTTAATAAGGCAATCCATTTTTCAATAATTGCCTTAAGAACTAGAAGTAGGAAATTCCATTAAGTGTCATGATACCCCCATAGCCAACACTTATTAATATTTTCCATCCCTGTTAATAGCACTTTTATGCTATGAAGGATGCTATCATCAAAGTTAAATATTATGTCTAAAAGCATCAAATGGTTAATTTCTAAAAGGGGTTCTAGTGTGCAAGCCTTCCTGGAAACTATGTCAAGTGGCCTGGAAGCCCCTTATTCCCACATGTGTGATGGTGGGATGTATTTAATCAGTTGTTAGTGGAAAGTCATTCTAGAATATTACTTCACTACACTGGAATAAGTGCTAGCACTAAGGCACTACACTGAGAACACATTCCAGGGCACAGCCAGGCTCTTATTAAACCCTGAAGCACTTTGGGGGGAAAGACATACTGCAGTACAAGAAGAATAGAAAGAAGTGGTGGGGAAAATAAAAGAACATTTAACAGTTCCATTTTAGTTCTTTATTGACAGGCAGCTGAGATGAGCAATTGACATAATTAACGAACTGGTTCAAAACCTCTTGAAAAAGATTCACATCTTTCTGAAGCTGGTTCTATTCCTAAAAGGATGGTGAGTTAAAGTGAAAATAATCCAGCGATGCTGTTGAAACTGGGGCAATTGTATTTTGTTATTACACACTTCTTGATGACAGCAGTCTAATGAGAAGCATAGTTTTCCTTATATGAAACACATTTTGCAAGCATTGCTCAAAACTGCATAAAACATTAAATGCAAGATATTTCTTTAAAAATGTAGTTTATTTCCATTCTGCATTTCAACATAAAACTTGTTATAAATATAAATGTTGTAAGTTAATAAAAAACAATGTCATGTAAGACATAAATGGCATCAATAGAAATTAAAAAGCAGTAAATATAATCCCTACCGGGTCTAATAAGTGCAAAAATCAGTAATGCTGTTGTAGCCCATGGCTGAAGTTAAATATGGCTTTTTGAACTGCTATCTACATTACTTTAAAAATCACTTTCTACAGCATTTCCTCCATCAATGCCCTTAGAGAGAAGCGCACTTAATGTATTAAGTAGAATTGTGTTTTTGAAAACTATGTGCATGTGAACAAGTATGTATGATTCCTAAAACAATTATCTAAATAAAAAAAACCTGAGTAATTATCTGTTTCCTTACATGGTTTTAGGTTAAGTGCAATTTAATGTGTGCAGAGTGATCTTTTTATTTAAGGTCATTTTTATAAGGCATATTAAATTGTTTTAAAGTAATAATATTGCAAAGTATCAAAGCAAAACTATATTTTGCTCCTAATAATGGGTTTCATTCATTTGGTGGCTTATTTGGTAAATCATGTGCATTAAGCTTAGTTACCCTGGTCATAATATGCGGCTGTGCTGGCAATCATGATTCTGATAAGTTGCTATACGTTCAGGATTTTGCTTCCATGCTCAACCACAGCTTGAACAAATTGTTTGAAGACTCTGTCCATATATGTACATCTTCGTGGCCATAGTCCTTCCAGAAAACCAATATGGCCTCCATAAGAAGTAAGAATCAAAGCTACATTAGGATTTTGTTTTGCAATTTCTACTGGTATGGCTAAAAAAAGGAGAGAAAGTATAAGTTCCCATTCCAACACTGCTCCTGCAGAACTATCATCCAATCTGTAATTTAATGGATGGTTTTGGTTATATGCACTTTTGATGTGTGCAGGATGTAGCTTAATTAAGATCAGTTTGGGTAATAGTAAATGACTCAGATGAGAGACAAAACAGCAATCACCTTCCACTTGGGCTCCAAGGTGTTAAATGTTATCTTTTCATTTTACATAACTAAAACTAGAGCCAGAGATGTTATATAAGAATGAAAATCAAGAATTATGACACATGCTGTATGTTGGCCTCCTTTTTCTGACTATCAAGTACACTTTATTGCAGGGTTTATTCTATGCTCTTTTTTCCTACTGCTCATTCCCAAACTAGTGAAGTGATTAATCCCACAGTATACTATTAGCAGGGCTTTTTTGTTACAGTACTCACTAGTATGGAGTACCTACACCTTTTTTTCTCCTGCCCATGCCAGCCATTTTGTCCTGAAACCCATGGTACTGTTTTCAAGCTATGACTACTGGCACCTCAGTTTTTTCCAAAAAAGCATTAACTAGTAGTATAAGGTTATGAAGATTTGAAAGGAACCAGGATTTATCTTCATTTTCTATTTCTTTTTATCTTTTCTCATCTGGTTATTTTTTTAGAAACTAGCTCCTTATTAAATCCCATAAGGTCAACTGCACAAAAACTTATCTCACACTGCACAGTTTTTTTTGACACTGCACAAAATGTGTCTAGCTGCACAGTAGAGTGAACCCTGCTTTATTGGCAATCTGTGTGTTGGGTGAAACACCAGAAGAATATTACACCCAATGCCCAGCTGCGTACTAGCTTCCCATTCTATTTCAACCACAACTCAAAGCTCTCTTTGAGGTCAACTGAGGCATCTTCTTAAGAGAAAAAAAGATCAACTTACCATTATTTGGTGAGAAGACATCATCCATAGCATTTAAGCACAACACTGGAATTCCTATTCTCTTCAGTCTGTGACATGGACTAGCATCTGCATAGTAATCATCAATTGTAGGATAGCCAAACATGACTGAGGTAAACTGTTCGTCAAATTCCCGAATAGTCTTAGCCTGAAGTACAGAGTTCAAGTAAAGGATTTCTGTAAGTGTTAGTAAAATTAAAATATGAAGCGAAAAACAAATGGCTAATCCTCATACCTTCATAACAAGGTTCATATTAAATAGCTTATCAAACATTTGCCGATGTCTGTAAAATAAAGAAATAGAGAGGGAGGGAGTCTGAAAACTGGATTTTAAAAATGTTCAAATACAAAAATAAAACACTGACTGAGACAACAGCTTTATAAAATAGGCTGAATGTATATGTGAACCTAAAACTGGTGCACTGGATATCTGAAAGACGTGGCTCTTGCCACAAAATTAGCTGCTACATGAAGTGGCACTCTTGTGGATCAGGTCAAGAGGACCTAAGCGAGCAAAACTAGCCAAAAACGACAAATTTCACTTGAGTACTGCTTTCAAAGGAAGAAAATGTGCAGAGAGGCTCACATGTCTTGGATTTCCAACAGCAACTATGCTGCTGGGATAAAATTGAGCCTAGGTATAGAAAGATCCAAAGCAAATTGGAGTCTAACCATTTAACCCACATCCCACTGCTGAAGAAGGAAATGCACCTAAAATTCTAGGTCTCCAGAAAGCTGGCAGTTCCTGTTTGCAAAGAAGACAAGATTATTAGAAAGACGTAAACTACCAGTTTCCTAGAAGGACAGAAACTCTGTGCTATTTCTCCTCTTGTCTCTCCCCAAGGGAGAACAGGCGGGATAAGGATAGTATCCCAGGTAGGATCTTCTGCACTGATAGTGTATTTCATACCTTGTTTGTTTTGAGGGAAACTATTACAGTGCATAAACAGTAACTCAGAGCCTTGTAGAGTTCAGTTTTACTTCATATGCCACACTTTTACAACAGACTCCTGACATACTGTAGCTTGAAGAAACTTCTGCATGGTTGTAAGTCCTTTGTATGCATTCATACAAAGTGCAATAAAAAAACAGTTGAGATCTGACTCAAGCTGAAGAAAGCAATCAAGGACAATATACTTAGTACTGTATTTTTTCCTGAGTGCTTTGCATATATTATTGCCATATTTTTTACTGGAACTGTTTGGTAGTCAGCAATATTCCCACAGGAATTACCCATGAAAAATTCACATTCCTTTCAGTGGTGGAATGTTGTCTCTTTGTAGCCAAAGGGGTCAATAGGAGGAAGGTACTACATTTTGAGAATGAGTTTGGTTTCCTCCCAGGTTTCCTTTTGGTGGTCAAGGAGAGTAACCTGCAGAAAGTTTTACTTTTCTGACTATATCAGGGATGGGAAACCTGTGGCCCTCCAGATGTTCTGCTCTTTTGAAATGAATTTGAGGTTGACTTACCTAGTAACTGAAGATTGTAGACAGCTGGTTAAATAGTAATTAAAGAGAAGCCAGTTCACTGGTTTTTCCAGTGAGTCTGCAGATTCAAAAACATTCCATCCTGCTGAAAAAATTGCAGCTGCCTTCAGTGGTGTTTCTCTGCCAGTTTTGCCCAAATAATTTAAAAGGAGCATGCTACCAACAAGAGAGAAACGAATGTTTTCAAAAACTTAATCACACATGACACTCAAATACTAACTTCTCTGGCATCTCAATCCTAAACATTTGTGGTAGCAGATGTACTTATAAGACTGGGCTCAATGTCAAAGCAGTACTTACTAGTCAGCATGTTAAGTGACATTGCAGAGCCAAACTTAACATGCCATCATGACTTAGGATGAGGATGCGAATAACCTTGAAATTTGCAACATTTGATTGAGATCTGACTCAATCTGAATAAAACAGTCAAGGGCATAATAATATACTTAATGTTTGTGGGTTTTTCCTGAGTGCTTTGCATATATTATTGTAGTATTTCTTACTGAAACTCTGTTGGGTAGTCAGCAATGTTATTTCCACATATAGGGACCCATGAAAAAACTTATGCAAGGGGTACATGTGAAATTTCTGCCAACTTCCCCCTCCTTCAGCAGTTTGTCACACCACATTCCACATTATTTTCAGGGTTCCCCCAACCTCAGGATTAGCTTTTCAAGGGCCCTGAGGTTGCAGTGTGAAGGAGGGGGCAGGAAACCCTGTTCTGGAAGCAGAATACAGGTCATAGCCAATATGTCAGTCTTCTGAAGGAGTTATTTTTGCTGCTTCAGAAGGAATGACACAATAATGTCAGCAGCATTCCCTTCATTCCCCTGGAGCCATTTCACATATTACATTTTTAGGTGTACACTTTGAAAATGAGAACTGTATAGGCTGCAAGCATGTTTGCTTTTATATAATGTGTGAAATAGTCATGTAAAAGTTTTTTGTGACAGCTGGCCTGGTGCTGGTCTTTTGAAGGGAGAGAAAGAATGGGTAAGGAAAAATGTGTTCCAGTTAATAGCTGATGCTTCATATGCACAATAAATCAAATAACAACAAGATAGAGAAAAAAGAAAATATTTCTTTGCTGCCTCAGGGGCAGATGTAGACAGATACAAATAGGAGACTGCTGCTGTTACTCCCTTTTATATTACTTCTCTAATAAACAGACTAATAAATAAAGCTTTTGATAATGTGTTTATGTCTTAGGAGTCTCTTAATACCAAAATCCCTAAGGGATATAAACTAATCTGTTACACCAAGTTGACTGCCTTGACTAAGGAGCAAAACATCTCTTCCTCACAGTAATATAACCCTGTGATAATTACTTGTAAATCAACTGTGATAATCAGACCCAGACTAGAACTAACTGACACCTTATGATAAACTCTATCACAATATGTCAGTCATGTTCTACAGTCCTGAAGGAAAATTATATTAGTTATATTAATCAGTATCCTATGATTATACAAGATTTATAAGATCACAGAATACTGATTAATATAACTATTCTGGTTGCATTTAATTCAGGTTTGAGGATTATAGTTGAATGCTGCTTGAATTTTAACCTCGCTCCCACCAGTCACATACACATTATCGTTTTCTGAGAGGTACCATAGTTTCCAACAAATAGACTTGTAAGAGCTTATGATAAGCAACAAGCAGATCATGTAGAAGAGCCAACAAGAAAAAATACTCTTAGTCTGTCAGTTCATATTCCTTTGGAAAAATGTCAGAAACGTGATGAAAGAGTTAGTACATGTTCCACTAAGTCTGTACTATGTAAGAAGAATCTTCATTGAGGGCCTTTGCAAACTGCTTATGACCAGAGAGCTACACTACTGGGATTTCTGTTTCATAAATACTTACCCTCCCATAGAAACACCTGCTGCCATCAACAGAGTTGAGGAGTACAAGTTGTGTATATAATGAACAACAGTTTCCAAATCTTCTGTATTAGCAGCACAGTAAGTCCTTGGGGTCTATGAGGAGCCAAAAGTGGAAAAGAGTACATTTAAACATATATTTTATCCTTAAGCCAAAGCCAATGCAGCACGAGGTTGGATTATACAGCAACACAATACAATAAGATTAACACAAGCCCCAATTACATTTTTAGAAGATATGTAATTCAACAAGATAAGTTTACAGATGCACTCACTTTGAGCATTAGCAGTGATACTAAAATTTTACCAACTCCCCTCTCCACATGCACACACAATAACTTTTGCTTTGCAATTAAATCCTATGAAGCTCACAATATATTAAAGTAATGTATTCTACAAATGATCTATAAACTATATTTGTAATTAGATTTAGAGCTCAATTGCAAATAAATGCATACAGTTAGATGCAATAACTGGCACAGCATTGGACTGGTATCCAAAGCCAACTGAGAGCGCTCCCACAGTGTGTAGAAGTGTGGCAACACTAAAATAATTATGCACAAAGTTCTTGCACTGGACAGAATTATGCAGTAAGGGGACATGGAGTGACTCATCTGCATCTCTTCCTGAACACTTTGTACCATAACTTAATGGATAAATTGATAAATGCTTTTAATTGAATTGCAACTGCCATAGCAAGGTAGGATAGAGCTGCCCCACTTGCCTTATAAAATGATGAAGCTGTGAGGATGCTAACACATGTCACTTGGTATCTCATTATAACTTATAACAATACTTTATATACTGTGCTTTTTTCCTGAATCTCAAAATATTGCACATCTAGTCATCCTTCAGCCAACTTGTCAAGCAAGCCACCATTATTATCCTCATTTTACAGATGGCAGGGTGAAGCTGAAGAGATACCAGATACTAAAACAACAGTCTTGTGGCATCTAAAAGACAAGCAAGTTTATTATTCATGGACCGGAATGCAGAGCAGAACTTAGCAACAGGGGTTTCCAAATCCTACATTTCTCTCTAACTCTAATGTGGGGGGCACTTTAGTATCAGGGAGAAAGAGAGGATGCTCACCCCTTCCACATCCATCCACTGATTCTCCTATATAAATGCCGGAAGTGTTTAACTTTTGTCTCTCAGCTGGACTGGAAACATGAGTCCATTTGGAGGGGAGATGCAATTTGCAGATGGCAAACAGGAGATTCAGGAGTGATTAAGTACCTGTTCCTCAGGTTAACCCACCCCTGCAATTGACTCCTAACCACACATTCCTTTATTTCAGCAAATGCAGGGTTGCGCCCCCACAAGCCTAAGCAGTAAGTCCATAGCTGAGCTGAAGTTTGAAACAGAAACTTTCAACTAATATCTCATGCTCATACCATGAAATTAGGCCAGTTATTTTAGTCTTAAAAATAAAACAAATTAGTAATTGTTTAGCATACCATTAAAGTTACCCATATATATTCTCACAAGATATTCATCTTTAGAATCTGGGGCTACAATCCTACATTCACGTGCTAGATTGGGCATATACAGACAACCAATTTACAATGTGTAAGGTTTTTGTACCACACAGTTAACTGGTGGTCTATATTAAAGCAAATGTGGTATTTTATTTTATTTTATTGCCACAGGGAGACCTGGGTTCAAATTCCCACTTAGCCATGAAGATCTCTGGGTGACCTTGGGCCAGTCACTGTCTCTCAGCCTAACTTACCTCACAGGGTTGTTGTGAGGATAAAATTGGGAGAGGGGAGAGAACCATGTTTATACACCACTTTGATCTCCTTGGAGGAAAGGTGGGATATAAATGTAAAAAATAACTATACTAATGTGGTTGATGATTTTATCCATTAGTAAGGGTTCCTAACGCATGCCATTTGGTTGTCTGTGTAAATAACCCACGGCAGGTGACATGCAAGTGAGAGGGGGACAATACTTTAAAGCCATTTTATTATGACATTAGTTTTCATGGACTAGTGTCCACTTAATCAAATGCATGAAGCATTCTCCTAATTGGCAAGATAAACATGGGTATAGACTGGGAAAATATAAGCAGTGAGATCAGAGGGAAATGCAATGCATTATGTTTTTATATAGATACCTAGATAGTGACAATTACATTAAAGCTAAAATATATGTAAAATAATTATAATACCATTTACAAAATACTATTGATGATAATATAAACAACCTGGCATTGTTAAGTCATTGTAGTAGGACAAAAATTTGTTACCACAGTTGAAGCTGCAAGTGGTAGAACTGGTGGGAATTTGGTGTTTTCACACTGGACTTTCCCTTTGATATTCCTTTGGTCAAGAATGACCACTTTAAGGTCAGCAACAGGGTGTACTAGGAGGCATAAATGTTCTCTCACTGTTTTCTTAATATTTCCTTTTGTAATGGCAGATTTGTATCTATTTATTCTTTTGCATAGAGACTGACCCATTTGTGCTATGTACCATGCAGAAAGGACTTTGCAGGTAGATAACAATAGATATCAGGGAAGCTGACAGACAGGTAAAAAGGTTCTGTTTCTCCTTGGCCTGGGGCCACCAGAGGGCCCAGACTGTTTGCTTTTATTTGTAATAAAAGTAAGTTCCTAAGTGCTCTGGATCAAGAGATATACACCAAAATGTCAGCTCCCCCCCCCCAACACTGCAACTGTTTTTAAAAAATGAGCTAGTAGCCAGCTGCCTCACATTTCAGGCTTTTAGCCAATAAGTGAAGTCAGAATTGTGACTGACAAGGGATTGATTGACCTCCAGGCAATAGCTAGAACCTCTTGCAAGACTGGAAAACATCTGCCTTTTCCTGCTTGTCTCTGCATATTGGTTAATTGTGTGCATCTGCACACACATGAATTGAGTAAGTTTAGAGGTTTCAGTGCCAGTGCATGTGCCTGGCCACCCTCTTTTCTCTGTGTGCGCATCCAACATGAGGCCCAGAACTGAATATCAAAGACGCACACACAGCATAGTAGGATCTGGGTAGCAGAGCTTGGAAAAGTTACTTTTTTAAACTACAACTCCCATCAGTCCCAGCCAGGCATGCTGGCTGGGGCTGATGGGAGTTGTAGTTCAAAAAAGTAACTTTTCCAAGCTCTGCTGGGTAGACATACATAGTAAACACTTTCACCTATGATCATAATAAAAGTGTACCTGCAGTTTTTTAATTACTTGCAAAAAATAGCATGTTAAAAATTCAATCTATCAAAACAATTTTGAACAGAAATAAAGTATACATGCAGCTTATGATGCATTACAATGTGTTATAATTTTCTAAATATAAAGAGTCAAACAAGTTAACATTTTTGTGGGCTGCTGAAGAGGGCAATTTATTTGTCTAATTCATAGCCTGTTTTGAAAATCTTTCCACAGTGAAGCTTTGATCCTATATTCACTTTTCTGGGAGTAAACCCCATTGAATTCAATAGGACCTACTTTTGAGGAGACAGGATTGTGCTGTAAATCAATGGGACTTGAGTAGAGTTAGCAAAGGGTTGTGTTGTAAATCTTTCTTTCCCCTTCCCATCCTATTTTTTAAGCAATTAAGCAGGCTTACTTAGATGTCTGCTATAACATGGCAAGAGACTAATACTGATTTTTTTTAGAGAAAAAAGGTTCTGCAATGACTAACTGGATTTTACAATAACTATTACATGGAGTGTATGTATTTTTACATCTCCAGTGTGTGTGTATATGGAGTCTTTCCAACAACCCTGTGACATAGATTAGGCTGACAGTTGGTTCACTCAAGCTGCATATGTTCAGAGTGTGTGTGTGTGTATGTTGACAAGCTTTTTGTTGTTGGTATTGTGTTGTAAAATACCAGAACTGTGGAATGTTGCTAGTAAAGCAATTGGGAACGGCTGCCTTTGTGCATGTTTTCCCCCTCAATGCATGTTTTTTGTATATGACATGATATATTTGCACCTCACTTTTCTTCCTGGGACCTCCCCCCTTTTTATCTTTGCAACAACCCTGTGAAGTAGGGTAAGCTGAGAGTTGGCCCACTCAAGCTATACATGCCTAGAATATATTTTGTGCGTGTGTGTGTGTTGGCAGGTTTCGTGGGTTTTTTTGTAGTTTGCTGTAAAATATCAGAACTATGAATGTTGCAGTTAAAGCACTTGGGGATGACTTTGTGCATGTTTTCCCCCCTTTACTGCATAGTCTCTGAATATGACATGATATATTTGCAACTTGCTTTTCTTCCTGTGTCCTCCCACACTTCTATCTTTGCAACAATCCTGTGAGGTAGGTTAGACTGAGAGTTGGTTTAGTCAAGCTGCACAAGTTTTTTTAAGACGCTCCTATCTTTTTAATGTTATTTTAATGTTTCATTGTTGTTTAATAATTACATGATTATGTTATTTGAACTATTTATAACTTGCAAAATGCCTTGTAGTGGCAGGAAGTCTGAAAGGCAGGTTAAAAATGTCTTAAATAAATACATCTTAAATCAAGATGGTGGATTCAAAATAAATGTTAATGTTGGTAATATATGTACATAAGCAGCGGTTCTTGCCAATAGACTGTGGGGAGATAGGTAGTGGTGGATGGGAATGTAGGAGGCCCAATCTACATACAGTTTACCGGGCCCAGGAAATCCTATTGGCACCACATTGGAAGGAGATCAAGTGAATGAACCTTTAATGTTGTTGCTGATGTTATTGAGTTGATGGTAAGTATAACCTTTAGGATAGAGAGCTGTCTGTGAACATTATTTGGGGGAGTTAAGTTTTTTGTGTGTGTGTGATTTTTTATATGCACACATTGCCACAGAAAAATCCCTTATTTCAACTTAAGATCTGTTCACTAATAGGCAAAAAACCTTGCAGTTTAAGAATGTACCTATAGCCCACAGTTATTTCTATCAAACTTTAAAAAGCAGGGAAATTGGGCAGCTGTAGTGAATGCACTAGGGGAGCAGGAGACCTGACCTCCTGTCTGAGATATTGTACAGCCCTACAAATTTGTCAAAATGCAAACACAGTTTGGGTGAAGGAAGGGGCAAGAGGAAGGAGATAGGAGGGAAGAGGAGGGGAGGGCAGGTTTGATCATTTGCGTGCTTTTTGAGTTCAGTGGGATTTACTCCTGTGCAATCATGCTTAGGATAGGTGAAACTGGGGGAGGGGAGAAGAGGAGGGCAGGGAGGGAAGGAGATTGGATGGGTGGGCACTGGGCAGAGGGGAAGCCCTTTCCTTTCCAAAAGGAAAACATTGTGAACACTATCATTCTTTTTCAGGGTTTCCCCCACCTTTTTATTCTACAGCAGCCACATGTAGCCTCCTACCCAAATTTAAACCAAAGCTGTCCCCGGCCACATCCACACCAGACCTGGATTTCACTTTAGACAGTTGTGGCTTCTCCCAAAGAATCCTGGGAAGTGTAGTTAGTGAAGGGTGCTCAGAGTTGCTAGGAGATGCCCTGTTCCCCTCACAGAGCTTCAATCAGAGTGGCTGACTGTTAAACCACTCTGGCCACTGGAGCTCTGTCAGGGGAATAGGAGTCTCCCCTCAGCACCCTTCACAAACTACACTTCCCAGGATTCTCTGGGGGAGGCCACAACTGTCTAAAGTGAAATCCAGGTCTTATGTGGGTGTGGCCCCCTGATTAGCCAAGACCAGCACCTGTGAGTTTGGCTTTTAGAACACTGACAGTTGGTTCTTACTGAGCATGCCCGACATTATCATTCAGTTCAATGTTAAATTTCTTAAATTAATTAAAAATCAGCCATACATTTTTTAACTTTTAAACTGCAGAAGATGAAGGTCAGAGTATGGGGCAAGGTCAGTAATAGGATCACAGGTACTCTGATGGCTGATTTTTAATTAATTTCAACAAATTATGAGATCTCTGACAGAAAAAAGTCCAAAAGGGGTCTGGTTTTTCTCTCTCTTTTTACACTTTGAACTCTTGATTCTCTCTGACTGTTTTGTGTATCACCATGAAAATTTAAAGTGTTGTTAAGCAAGCGTTTCTGAGTTCAGGAATGTACATTTTATAAGGTTTTGTTTTAAAATGAGCTTATGGGAAGGATCAGAATGGCATGGGGGTATTTTCAATGTAACATTGTGGAATATGAAAAATCCATGCTGACTGTAGTATACAGCCACTCTTGTGGCTGCATAATAGATGACTTCACAAGCTTAAAATCAACATTTTTTTTTAAGCTGGCAGGAAAACTGCCTACTTGCTATGACCCCAGAGTCCAGCAGTGATGAGGACACCAAGCCAGAGGCTACAGTATCACCAGCTCAGGAGACAGACCAAAGTTTCATGGCTTTGAACCTGATGCTGGTGGACTACTGAACCTAAGGCTGGCAGGCAGGAGCCCACTGAACCAGATGCCAATGCCTCAGGGTTTGTAGAATTGGAATCAGGACTCTCATAAATGCTTTCCACTGGACTTGAGAAGGCAAGTGCCTTCCATAGTACCTCGCTAGTCCGGTGGTACACGGAGCACCCCAAGTGGGAAGCCACAGAACACAGGAGAAGTGCCCTCCTACAGGCTCAGTTCACTTCCAACTCATCTTGGAGGAAGTTGCTCACTAGGTGCTCTCCATAGTACTGAGACAACTGACTTGCCTTCCTCTCTGGGCTTCTCCATAAGATCAGAACAGGACTTCCGTACACAAAGTACTAAGAAATACTGATAAAACATTGCAGCAATGCGTGGAGGTATAGGTAGAACTAATGTCTTCACTCTATAGCAAAATAAATCAATCCCTAACCAGGATTTATTTTTATTTTATTTATTTATTAGATTTTTTAGTCGCCCATCTGGCTGGTTGTCCAGCCACTCTGGGCGACGTACAAAATAAAAACATATAATTATATTAGAACATTAAAAATCTCAACAACAATAATAAAACCTAAGCCACCCCAAAAGCCTGCTTGAAGAGCCAGGTCTTCAAGGCCAGGCGGAAGCTCATCACAGAGGGGGCATGGCAGAGATCATTTGGGAGGGAATTCCATAGAGTGGGGGCCACAATGGAAAAAGCCCTCTCCCTAGTCCTCACCAGTCTAGCTGTTTTAACTGGTGGGATGGAGAGAAAGTCTTTTGAGGCTGATCTTGTTGAACGGCATCGCTGATGATGCTGGAGGCGCTCTTTCAGATAGACTGGGCCTAAACCGTATAGGATTTTAAAGGTCAAAACTAGTATAACTAGTAACCAGTGTAACTCCTTTAAAACTGGAGTAATGTGATATTGCCGGCGGCTGCCTTTAATCAGGTGCGCCGCTGCATTCTGTACCAGTTGCAGCTTCCGGACCATTTTCAAGGGTAACCCCACGTAGAGCACATTACAGTAGTCTAGGCAAGAGGAGACCAGGCATGTACCACTAGTGGGAGCAGATGGTTGGGAAGGTAGGGGCGCAGCCACCGTATCAGATGGAGTTGATATAGTGCGGTATATAGGATTGGATTAACTGTCATGACAGAATAGTTCAAAACCTGCAACGATAATCTGTATTGCACCCTGAAAAGGTAAAGGTGTCCCCGCACTTGTAGTGCGAGTCATTTCCGACTCTTAGGATGACGTCTTGAGACGTTTACTAGGCAGACCATATATATGGGGTGGGATTGCCAGTTCCTTCCCCGGCCTTTCTTTACCCCCCAGCATATGCCGGGTAATTTTACCGACCATGGATGGATGGAAGGCTGAGTGGACCTCAACCCCTTTTACCGGAGATTCGACTTCCTCCTTCCATTGGAATCGAACTCCGGCCATGAGCAGAGCTTTCGGCTGCGTTACCGCCACTTACCACTCTGCGCCACGGAGGATCTTGTATTGCACCCTAGCCCACATTTAATAAACAGGGAAACTTCCCCACATATATAATATGGTAAGTCAGTTGCAGGATTGATAAAAATAAATTATTATTTTTTTAAAAAAAACATTGGATTTTTTATTTAAATTGGATTATTTTGATTTAAATTGGACTTTTAAAATTTAAGGAAGATTTCAAAATTTTCTTAAAACAATTAGTAAAAAAGAGCCTAGGTCAAAGATAATCATAATGAATACTAATTATGCAACTTCTAATTATATTCTATGAATGTGTTAACAGCAGTTTATGGAGATGGGAGATAACCTGATCAGTCCTATTCTGCAGGTGGAGTACACGAAGTACACTCTCTCTAGGCTTTGCCTCTCTCTAACAGCAAAGAAGGTCAATGAATAGACAATTTGGAGAGATGGAGTAGATCTGAACAAGGAGGAGACCACTGACGTGGTAATCCACCTCCACAGCAGTAGCCTCTTCTGCAGGTGTAGAAAAAAATTCTCTTCTTTTGGATTAATTCCTTCTAAACTGAGAAATAAATTGGGAACTGAAAAAACAGGAAAACTTATAACTCTTTTCCAGAATGAACAAGGAAGACAAAGGTGAAGAAGAAGACTGAGTTAACTATACCACCCAATATTTTAAGTTTCTCATGTTGACTAGGCTGAAATTGCCTAAATTTTATTTTTTTAAAGAACTTTACACTTGTCTAAAAACTGAAATAGTTAACCATTCAAAAATCCATGTGTATGTTTTGTTAATGTTATTTGTTGAAAAAGATAACTAACCAGAAGAATAAACAATCTTATTAGTACAATTTAAAAACCTGTTTGGTGGTTGTGATTCAGGCATATCATAAATATGATTAATTGAACATTTGGAGCTGGTACATCTCCTAATGACTTCACAAGTTCATTCTGCTTTAGTACTAAAATAACGAAATTATCATTCCATTTTCTTATGAAAATTAATCTGAAAATAATTCAGAATAATTGCTTAGTGTGTACCTACCTGCTAATGAAACCTACATCTCTGAATACGTATTAAGGTTATATTAAACAATGATGTACTACTAAAAATTATGATTAAATAGCAACTTCCTCACTAGTGATTTAAATTGTGATTTAAATCATTAAAATTGAGTCCTTCAGAGAAGTGATTTAAATCATGATTTAAATCAAATCAACTCTGATTGTCTGTATTTACTCTAAATCACTTGCTCTAATAGTGAGCATATCAGTTTCAAAGTGAAATGTGTTCACCCAAATATAAAATAGTGGTTTCTTTCTTCACAAGTGTGTGCATATGTGTTTGTGTTGGGAAGGGAGCTCCCTAGATATGTAGAATTATATGAGTTTGTGGGTGTATGTCCAAACAGCCTGACTATCTGTGGGCAAAGCATATACTAGAAGCAAGTTCCACTGAACAGAGCAAATATGCATAGTATTGCACCATTAATTTATTTATTTTATTTATTTATAGAATTTATTAGTCGCCTATCTGGCTGGCTGTCTGGCCACTCTGGGCGACGTACAACATAGGCATATAATACCTAGACACTGAAAATCTTAAAAAATGAAGATAAAATCTAGCCCACCCCAAAAGCCTGCCTGAAGAGCCAGGTCTTCAAGGCCCGGCGGAAACTCATAATAGAAGGGGCATGGCGGAGATCATTTGGGAGGGAGTTCCACAGGGTGGGGGCCACAATTGAAAAAGCCCTCTCTCTAGTCCTCACCAGTTTGGCTGTTTTGACTGATGGGATGGAGAGAAGGTGTTTTGAGGCTGATCTTGTTGGGCGGCATAGCTGATGATGCTGGAGGCGCTCCTTTAGATAGACTGGGCCAAAACCATATAGGGTTTTAAAGGTCAAAACCAACACCTTGAATTAGGCCCGGTAAGCAACTGGTAACCAGTGCAGCTCTTTTAGCACTGGAGTGATATGATCTCGCTGGCGGCTGCCTTTAATCAGGCGTGCTGCTGCGTTTTGTACCAGTTGCAGCTTCAGGACCGTTTTCAAGGGTAGCCCCACGTAGAGCACATTACAGTAGTCTAGGTGAGAGGAGACCAGGGCATGTACCACCGATGGGAGCAGATGATTGAGAAGGTAGGGGCGTAGCCTCCATATCAGATGGAGTTGATACAGCGCTCCCCGGCTCACAGCCGAAACTTGAGCTTCCATGGACAGTTGGGAGTCAAGAATGACTCCGAGGCTACAGACCTGGTCTTTTAGGGGCAATTGTACCCCATTGAGCGCCAGGCCCAAATCCCCTAATCTCATTCTGGTATATTATTCATAATTTAGACTGCAATCCAACTCACCCTTCCACCGGGCTGGGATGAGTTGGATGCTGCAGATCTCTGACGGCAGCAGCCCTCCATCGCAGTGGAGATGTGGCTCTGCCAGAAGCCTCCTGGTGCCACAAGGGACAGCCAGCCCAGTGGAAGAAGGCCCGGCGGAAGACCCAAAAATGGGGTGTTCAGGAGGCGTGGTGGGAATAGAGCCAACGGGGGGGGGACTTGCACAAGATCCTTCTTGCATTCAGACCCCTCTCCCAGGTCCTGATCCACCTTCAAACTCTGCTGGTGAAAAGGCTGGTGGGGTTAATTTCCCCCCCAAAAATCCCATTGTGGCCTTACTCCCCAGGATACCTGTTGGCCAGAGCCGGCACTTTCTGGCCAGGTCATGTGCATGGCTCCCAACAGAGCTGGCATTCAGCCCAGGCAGTGGCTCCCAAGCATGAGGAGGATCCCACGGGGCTTTCCGCTGGCTCCTCCGCCGCCGTGCCCCCCTTCGCTGGCTGCCCAGCAGTTGGATTACTCTGTTAGTTCTTTTTAAATGCATTGTTTGCTAAAATAAGGGAAATTATTTCTTCTCTAAAGATTTAAGAGCATTTACTTGCATGTGCCTGTACTTATCTATAAGTCATTTCTTGATTATTGTTTCAAAATCATTAGGATGAGATTTTATATCATTATGCTGAAAATTCTCCACAGAACAGGCTACAACTGCAGCTATTCACACTGAAAAACAGCCTTTTAATGCTAAAATAGGCAAAGCTGATTATGTGGAATTTAACAAAATACAGCTAAATAAAGATCTTTTCACTTCACCTGAAAAAGAATGAAAAAGGACTTGGTGTGCCACAAAACTGTTTTATACATTCATCTCCAAACTAAGTATGGTGAAAACTGACTCTCACGTTTCTTTTATTAAGAGAATGTATTTTAAATACTTTGTTTGAAACCAGCATGTTTAATGTGTAAGGCTGTATACTATGTAATATGATTTCACATGCAGTAATCCTCTGCAGAGGCTGTCAACAGAGTATTATGTGACAAGGATTTGAACACAAATCCTTCATTTTGTTTGTTTTTACTGAGAAAAAGAGCACACTTCCTTTAGAAAGATGGTTTTGTTAATGACAGGAGGTCTGATTTGTCTGGGCCTTGGTAGTTTTCCAGTACAGGATGGGATTGTATCCCCCTGAAGGAGTATATTGTTTGGAAAAGTATTGTTGTTATGGAAAATGTTTTGCTGGTGGACTCTCAAGTTGCCAGGAGTACCTTTTTATCAGCTTAGGTTTGATTAAGCAGCTGTAACTGCTCTTAGAGAATGGAGACATAGTCACTCTGATACATGCCTTCATAATCTCCAGGCTTGACAGGCAACTGTAACACACTTTGTACAGGCACACCTTTTAAAAACTGGGCAGACACCTCAGTTAGTTCAAAATATAGTAGCATGCTTATTAGTAGGAGAGACCTGATGGGAGCACATGGCTCTTCTGCTGAAAGAACCACACTGTCTGTCTTCCAATTAGTTTCTGGGCACAATTCAAAGTGCTAGTTTAACCTTCACACTGTTAGTCCAGATTATCTCTTTGGATGCCTCCTCCCATATGAGCTGCCCCGCCTCCCCCCCCCCGGTACACTAAGTGATTTGGACAGAGCCTGTTCCAGAATCCTCCTTTATCTGAAACTAGATTGATGGGGAATCTAAAAGATCACTGATGGGGTCAGGGTTTCAACCATATACTACAAGATGTCACTGCTTCTCACAAAACTTAAGTTTGAATTACTTTTTTAAAAAATCAGTAAACCTTTTACGATAGTCTGATTTCAACAAATTAATGAAGAAGTAAAACACTTCTAAAGATTCTAAATCTGAAGTGGCAGTAAGAACGACATCTTTCAAAAAGAATATGAAGTGTAAATGCTACATGAGCTTGACCCATGCTGGCCCCATTATCAACCATGTTCCCCTTGCACATGAGGGGACCTCTATAAACTTAGCCCGGGACACCTTGTAGCTTGCAGAGATAGGAAGGATGCACTGAATGAACATACACACAGCTTCTGGGCAGGCAGATCAAAGGGAGGAAGTGTCAAGTTCCCCCTGAGACCTCTGATTCAGACCAGGAGTGGGAGGCACCTGAAGACAAGAATGGGAAGGGGGGGATGAAACTATGCAGTAGAGCCTGCTTGGGTAAATTACTTAGTAAATTACTAAGGAGAATGCAATTAAAACATGAAAAATTGACTGAATAAATGAGTGAGTGAGTGATGTAGACTTCTTATTTATGTGACACTATTTTGTTTTTTTACTTTTGTGCTGTATGAGATAAAGAGGGGAAATTGTCAACAAGAAACAAACTCTCCCAGAGATGGAATTATCATGAATTGCTTATGGAAGTGTTGCATTGCAGGTATTCACACCCATGCTATATGCTAACATTATGGTTGCTCAATATTCTGAGTTAATTTAAGAGCAATTCTTACCAAGAGATTTTCACCAGCAATTCCTCGATAGTTTAAAACCACACACCTTTAAAAAAACAAAAGAGCACTGTTTACCAGAACAATTAACCTTTGTGTCTTGGAATGTGAAGATTCACACATTTCAAAGCTGCTCCAATTTATAATTCCAGATTTGCCAGTGATTCAAAATATAGACATCAACATGCATATGTTACACAAACATATGACATATATAGAACAATCCTAAGTGCTGTGTGTGTGCAAAATCTGAAGGCAGTTCAACCATCGTATCCAAAGCTCTGGCTGGCTTGAGCCAATGGAGGAACTGAGGGTAGAGAAACAAACTCTCATTCTCCAGTCCATTTTTACCTGAGTATGGATAATTGGTCAGTTGTCTGCTTTGATGGGGTTGTGCTTCCTCTGAAAGAGCAGGTCATAGCCTGGGAGTGCTCTTGGATCCATCTTTGTCACTAGAGGCCTAGGTGACCTCAGTGGCTAGGAGTGCCTTTTACCAGCTTCAGCTGGTAAGACAACTGCGGCCGTTTCTAGACGGGGATAGCCTGACAACTGTTGTCCATGCACTGGTAACCTCCAAGCTGGATTACCATAATGTGCTCTATGTGGGGCTGCCCTTGAGGTTGGTCCAGAAGCTGCAGCTGGTGCAAAATAAGATGGCGCAACTGCTCACTGGGCAGGGTATTGCCAACATGTCACCCTGCTGATGAAAGAATTGCACTGGCTGCCCCTTAGCTACCAGGCCAAGTTCAAGGTTCTGGTTTTGGTATACAAAGCCCTATACAGCTTGGAACTGTTGGAAGTAGGGCAAGAGCAACTCCTGTTTTGTTCTTTTGTTTATGTTCCAGAAGGGAGATAAAGTCAAGGTCCTCCAAATGGCTAGGCTTGACCACCTTTACCTGTGATGCTCTGACTGACTGACTGACTTCCATCGCAGACTGACATGCTTAGGGAAGCTTATCTACCCCTCCTCCTTCCACCCTTAACTTCTCTTCTTTGACTGTCCAAGAGGAGACATTTTTGTCTTTGCTCTCTCTCCTGAGCCATGAGGGCAGTACCCATGTCTGGGCACTGCACCTCCAACTTAGTTAGTTAGAACCAGGTATGCCTTTCCTATCTACTATGTATTTCTATAAATAAAGTAGCTTTTCTTATTTTACTAAGTCTTAAGTCTCAGCGATCCTGATGCAGGGTAAAAGCCTACCACTTAGGTAAACGCACACACTGGCACACATGCATCTCATAACATTGACGATCTCCGCTCATTTATTCAAATTTACATAACAGGGACCAGGATACCAGAAAGACCCTAATATACCCAGTCAATCATTACGCTCGGCAGGTGAGGGTCTCCTACAGAGACCATCTTATCAGGAGGTCCATTCCACACAACATAGGAAGTGGACCTCTAGTGTAGGGGCACCTACCCTTTGGAATTCCCTCCCCTTAAATATTAGAGAGGTGCCATCTCCGTTATCTTTTCAGCGCCTACTGAAGACCTTCCTCTTTCAACAAGCCTTTTAAGCAGAGACCTTGTCCCAGTCTGTTTCTGTGTTGGAATTGCTTTTTAAGATTTTTTAAAGCTTTCTTTAAAAAAAGATGTTTTCAAAGAAGTTTTGTTTTAACATGTTTTTAAAGATGTTTTATTATCTTTTCGGTGCCAGGTCAAGACTTTCCTCTTCTCTCAGGCATTTTAGCATGTGTTTTTAAATTGTTTTTAAAAAATTTAAATTGTTTTTAAATTGTTTTTTTGTGTTTTAAAATTTGTATATTTGTTTTTAATGTTTTTAATTGCTGTAAACCACCCAGAGAGCTTCGGCTATGGGGCGGTATATACATGTAATAAATAAATAAATAAAATATATTTTAAAGTCTGCTTTTATGATGTTTTAGAGTGTTTTTGTTGGCCATCCTGGGCTCCTACTAGAAGGAAGGGTGGAATATAAATTAATTAAATAAATAATTTTTGAGCTGAATTTGCTTTTTCTTATGTTTTCCCTTTCATAGGGGTAAAAATAGGAGCGTGTCTAAATTTCTCTCCAGTTTTGAGGGATGTCAGGAGACCAGGACAATTCTGGATCCTTTGGATCCCAGCCATTTTAGTCCTCCTCCCACATTCCCCTGACACCCCTTTCTGGCCCTACAAACATCACCTGGGCCAGGGTGTTGGAGGCTTCAGTGGTGACGGGGGGGGGGCAGAATGCAACATCGAATCTCCTTTTCTGATATTGGAGCCCTGACTCCAGAATCAGAGAGGAACATCCAATCTATCCTATGGCCTCTGGGTGCACCAACAGTTATGTGTTTTCTATTTAAAATGCCTATCCATAAACTGCCTACACCCCTACTAGCTCCCACATTCTGTTTGGGAGCTCCAGTTAGTTGCATAGTGCTCAGTCTGGCCCTGAAAGAAATCATGACAACTGAAAACCATAATGTAATGGGGGGAAGACAGTAATCCTTCCTTACTGCCAAAAGAAATATGGGCAGGTCCAACACCAGTGGGCGGCCAGGTTTGGTACTGGCCAGGGGCCCCTGCGGCTGGGAGGGTGTAGCTCCGGCCCCACGATCTGTGCTAGCCCCAAGACCCAATCACAAAGCCAGAGCCACCCTCCCAGGCAACACCCCCCTTGCCACTGGCATGGGCTGACTGCACAACTTCCCACATTGCTGCATCAGTGTGCTGTGCAAGCATGCTTGCCATCACTAAAGATGGTGGTGGAGGCATCAACATGCCCCCACTGCCATCTTGGATGATGGCAGGCATGCATGCACAGCGTGCTGATGTAGCCAGGTCTATTTAAGCCCCGGCAGTGGCGATGTGCTGCCACATCACCATCATCTTTGAGGGCCCACTGCAATCTTGTGCCAGCCCTGTGGAAATGGAACTGGGCTGAAAGATTCCCCATCTCTGTTGAAATAATCCTTTGAAACAATTCCCATCCCCAGATCCCTTAGTGGAGAAGAGAGAGAAACCTCTCCCTCCCTCCTTTCCTCTCCCTCCCTCCCTGTGTGATGGATTTGGCCTGGAGGACATGTGTCACAGAGCACACATCCTCTGAGACCAGTTCCCTCCCTCCACCTTAAGCTCTAGGCTGAAGGGAAGCAAGTTTATGCCTGTGTGCTGCTATCTGCACCATGAGGGCAATGTGAATACACCACCCTCTGCACAGACATGTGCACACACAGAAGTGCTCCTCCCCTGTCCTCTGCACTCCTCTACTAGTTTCTGGAGTGTCTGCATACAGGTACCTCGGTTTACAAGCTGTGCAGCTGGTTGGTATCATTGTTTGAGCTGTTAAAACAGAAACCTTAGCAAGCCAAACTGATTTTACCTATAACCCAATGTTTTGCTCTGCTGAATCATATGGAGAATGTAGGATTCTTTGCTTGTTCCTGTGAGGCCAGGCAGCAACAGGACAATGGGTCTGGTGCTGGAATCTGGGTAATGAATGCTCTCATGATTGTCAAACCAATCCAGTGAAATCTGTCCTCCATCGGTTGCTGTAATAAGCTCACTGGGGAAAAAACAACACTGGTTAGCTTTGCAAAAATAACTTTTTTAAAAAACCACTCTGCTGCTATCAGTCCCACCCCTGTTCATTAAGTAGAGGTCTCACATACAGATGCACTGAGTAAGAAAATGGGAGAAAGGAGAGGCCCTCCTTAGGGAGACTCCCTAAGGTATGCAAGAAAATTATGGCTCTTTTTTAAAATAACACCAAAAAAGAGAGGCTTGTCAGAACCAACGTTCACACTGTCTTCGTGCTGCCTATGACCATTGGTAGCAGAAAATAGCAGGCTGGTGACGGGGGGAAAATAGGAAGCAGCCTGCAGCTTGCTTTCAGCTTGGATCTTAAAGTGGAGTGAGAGCCCAATTCCCTCTCCCATATCCTTTAACCTCTGAGGCAGAATGTCCTTTGCAGTGTAAAGAATGGCTCAGTAGTTAAGCATCAACACATGCTCTAAGGTGCACATCCTCAGAGCCCAGTCTCCATAGGAAACCTGCTGAAGCTCTTCTTCTCAAGCTGTAAGAAGCAGAGGAGCAGCAGCAGTGGCAGTTGTTCCCAAAGAACAGCAGGAACTTCTTGAAACTCTAGGTGCTGTCACTAGAACTGGTTTCACAGAGCCTTCTGTCCTGATTTAACAAATATATGCACAAGCCAATAGGCTTCCATGAACAGATCACTGGCTGGATCAGGAACAGTGGGTCTAAATCAGATGTGCTCTAATTGAGTTGCTCTGCTTTTTGTGAAATATGCAAATGCACATTCCATTGAAAGCTATGCACAGAAGACTGATAGTATCTACATTCAGACGTGCATTTGGATGTGCATCCAGTTTACACCTGCAGGTCATGATCCGGCAAGTGGACAATTAGACTAAGATGAATAAGTACATACAGTATGGGGATGGAGGTGGGGAGGTATGAAATTTCCTCCTCTTTCTTTTTTCCCTCTATTCCTTCTCTGCAATTAAAAAAAAATTGGACACATTCCTATATTTAAGAAAGTATAAATTTAATGTATAGTCACAAAAGAGGGAAGAATACAACCAGGGCAACTTGATGCAACCAAGGTATAACGATTAAGTCAATCTTATAAAGGGACTGCTGTGTAAGCATAGCAGTGTGAGTAGACACATGACTAAGATTAAAAAAAAACCTGCTGTGCTTCTTATCTACCAGCTACAGTGTACTGCAGTCCCCTTCACATACATACAAAAGGTCTGAAAAGGAAACTTACAAGCCAGTTTTAGGGCTGCTTTCTGAAAGGGCCTATCAACTACATGTGTGGAAATAACTTCTGTCTCCCAAGTGGATTTTGATAAGTAGCTTTTATGCACACACATCCCTGTTAAGGATGGAAGAGTTAAATTCACCTATTGTTTACATGCTAAATAAATATCAGAGACTCCTTAAAAAGAATGTAGAACTTCCTACTTACTGGATTTACAGTAAATTCTCAGAAATCCTTAGAACAGTGGTTCCCAAACTTTTGAACACAGAGACCACTTGAAAACAGCTGAGGGTCTTGGTGGACTACTTAATGATTTTTCTCCCTGTTGGAGCAATTGTCATGTGCTGTGCTAAATGCTGTATGATTTTTAGTTGTATTTTTCTTGCCTCTTTTATTTCTTATATTTATTTATAAAAGTATATTACCATATCATAAAACATCAGGGTGGTTGAACTCCATAGTACTCAAGTTGCAATGCAATAAAATACAATATAAGAAATAAAAGATGAAACAGTTGCCACCCCAATTTCAGTGATCATGGGTAGAGGGAAGTATAGCCATGGGGAGGTGGTGAATTACCATAGAAGACGAGGGCAAGGCTATCTACACCTTGTTCCTCACTCCCACTCCTCTCATGGACGGGTTCCTCATTGCTCATCTGCTGTGCCCACTGGCCTGTGTGTGTTGTTGTTTAATGCCAGATCGGTACACAATAAGACCACACTCATCCACGAGTTGATCGTAGATGAAGGTGCCAATTTGGTGTGCATTACCGAGACCTGGGTGGGTGAGCTGGGAGGAGCTGATCTGACCCAGCTTTGCCCACCTGGATACTCAGTGCAACACCAGCACAGGCTGCAGGGCCGGGGGCAGGGGAGGAGTTGCTGTGGTCTACAGAACTTCCATCTCTGTCACCGGGAAACCACTCTGTCTTGGAGCTGGCTATGAGGGCCTGCACCTGGTGTTGGGCCAAAGAGACAGTAAACTAGGGTTGCTGCTGGTGTACCGTCCACCCTGCTGCCCGGCACTTTCTCTGTCTGAGCTGGCAGAGGCCATCTCGGCTGTGTTATTGGAGGAGCCCAGAACAATAGTCCTGGGTGATTTCAATGTCCATGCTGAGGCTGACTGTAGTGTTCCGGCTCGGGACTTCATGGCCTCCATGACAATCATAGGGCTGTTTCAAGTTGTCACTGGCCCAATGCATAGGGCAGGGCACAACCTTGACTTGGTTTTTGCTCCAGATGGAGGAACGGGTAGTCTGGAGATGGAGGGTGGTGGATGTCAACCCATTGTCATGATCAGACCATTTCCGGGTGAAGTTTAGACTTATGGCTCCTATCCTTCCCTGTAGGGGTGGCGAACAGATTAAGATGGTCCAACCCGGGAGACTAATGGAATCCACTGGATTCCTGAATGCCCTGGGGGAGATTCCAGTAGATAGAACAGGTGACCCTGTTGAAGACCTTGTCACACTGTCGAACAGCAAGAAGCATCGGGGTCTTGACATCGGGGTCAAGCACCCTGTCCAGCATTGTGAAGCATAGTTTGCACCTTGGTACATCAGTGAGCTACGGGCAATGAAACAGGCTGGATGACGGCTAGAGCACAAGTGGCAAAAGACGTGCAGTGAGGCTGATTGGGCACAAGTAAAACATCATAACCATGCCTACTGTGTGGTGGTGAGGGGAGCAAAGAAGGCCCACTTCTCTGCCTCCATTGCATCCTCAAGTAGCCATCCAGTGGAGCTTTTCCATATTGTCAGGGGTCTGTTGACATCAACTCCAGGAAATGGAGTTTTAGACCCTTCGGAGGCCCACTGTGAATTGTTTGCAAGGCACTTTGAGGGTAAAGTTGCTCGCCTCTGTTGCAGTCTTGATGCCCCATGCACATCTACAGTAGTCCCCAATGAGGCGCCCAATGCAACGTCTGCTGCAACTTCTTGGGAATGGTTTCAGTTGATGCGGCCTGATGACGTAGACAAGGTGCTTATGATGATTCAGCCAGCAACATGTCCTCTCGACCCTTGCCCTTCTTGGCTTATTAAAGCTTGCCAAGGGGGGTTGACCGAGTGGATCCAGGGTGTGGTCAATGCATCATTGCAGGAGGGAGTGATTCCAGCCACCCTGAAAGAGGCGGTGATTCGACTGCTCATGAAAAAGCCCACCTGGACCCATTGGTCTGCGACAATTACCGCCCAGTCGCAAATACCCCCTTCTTAGGGAAGATGATTGAGAGGGTTGTAGCGCAGCAATTTCAAGTACTCTTGGATGAAACAGATTATCTTGACCCATCCCAGTCTGGGTTCAGGCCTGGTTATGGGACTGAATCAGCCTTGGTCACTCTTTTGGATGACCTTTATCGGGAGAAGGACAGGGGGAGTGCGACCCTGTTGTTCTTACTTGATCTCTCAGCGGCTTTTGATACCATTGATCATGGTATCCTTCTGGGCTGACTTGGTGAGATGGGTATTGGAGGCACTGTTTTACAGTGGTTCTGATCCTATCTCCAAGGCCCTTTTCAGAGAATAGCATTAGGTCTTTCGGCCCCCTAGCAGTTGTGCTGTGGAGTGCCATAGGGTACCATCTTGTCCCCCATGCTGTTTAACATTTATATGAAGCCCTTGGGAGCAGTCATCAGGAGATTTGGGGCAAGGTGTCAGCAGTACGCTGATGATACCCAGCTCTATTTCTTCATAACATCTGAATCGGGAGAGGCTGTGCAAGCCCTGGATTGTTGCCTGGACTCAGTGGTGGGCTGGATGAGGGCCAATAAACTGAGTCTGAATCCTAGCAAGATGGAGGCGCTGTGGGTTGGTGGTTCCTGAGTTCAGATAATTGGTCAGTTGCCTGCTTTGGATGGGGTTGTACTCCCTCTGAAAGAGCAGGTCCGTAGTCTGGGGGTGCTCCTGGATCCATCTTTGTCACTAGAGGCCCAGGTGACCCCAGTAGCTAGGAGTGCCTTCTACTAGCTTTGGCTGATAAGACAGCTGCAGCCATTTCTGGACTGGGATAGCCTGACTACTGTTGTCCACACACTGGTAATCTCCAGGCTGGATTACTGTAATGTGCTCTATGTGGGGCTGCCCTTGAGGTTGGTCCGGAAGCTGCAGTTGGTGCAAAATGCAGTGGCGAGACTGCTCACTGGGGCAGGGTATTGCCAACATGTCACCCCACTGCTGAAAGAATTGTACTGTCTGCCCATTTGCTACTGGGCCAAGTTCAAGGTTCTAGTTTTGGTGTACAAAGCCCTATACAGCTTGGAACCAGGATACTTGAAAAACCGTCTTTTCCCTTATATACCCAGTCGATCGCTGTGCTCTGCAGGTCAGGGCCTCCTGCAGATACCATCTTATCAGGAGGTCCATTTTGTACAACATAGGAAATGGACCTTTAGTGTGGCAGCACCTACTCTGTGGAATTTCCTCCCCTTAAATATTAGGTAGGCGCCATCTCTGTTATCTTTTCAGCACCTATTGAAGACTTTCCTCTTTCAACAAGCCTTTTAAGTTGATGCCTTGTCCCAGTCTGAGTCTATGTTGGAATTGCTTTTTAATATGTTTTTAACCCTTTTAAAAAAAACAATATGTTTTTAACCTTTTTTAAAAGATGTTTTGAAAGTTTTTTAAAAAAATGTTTTTAAAGATCTTTTGTTTTAATGTATTTTGAAGTCTGTTTTTATGATGTTTTAAAGTGTTTTTAGTGCTTTTGTTTGCTGCCCTGGGCTCCTACTTGTAGGAAGGTAGAGATATAAATGAAATAAATAAATAAATAAAATAAACAAAAATACAATTAAAAAACCAATTATGAATATTTAATGGGATGAATGTGCTGGTTCCTGTCTACCACAAGTCCACAGACATGCCTCAGGCCACCTGAATGAGACAATTTGGGAACCCCTCCCTTAAAAAATAGTCTGCTTTCCACAATATAACAGTATATATTCTGCTGCCACAGTTCTTTTTTCAGAACCCAGAAGCTGAACATTGTTATGTACACATAACCAAGCTCATCAGGATACTGGAAGTTCCTCAAAGACACCAACCACAATAATATGTCATAATCCCAAATGGGCTATAAAATGCTCAGAAGTGTGGCCAGTTCTCATATATGTATAAATACACTAGCCCATTCAGAAGTTACCACATTTAACAAGGATATGTGGACGGGCAGGCAGGACCATATGTGTGTCTACCTCCCCCCAATGTCCATGCCTCCACCAACTCCACTCTCAGACTTTCATGCATTAGGCAGAAGGTCTGAAGGGAGAGCCTACTCACATTGAGCAAATTACACATAGGTTTCCCCTTCAGACCAATCTTCCATCAAATGCACATAGAAGGTAACTTCTGAAGAGTGGCTAGTATTAGTACACACATCTGTTTCAATCCCCAGCTATGCTATGAGTTCGAATCTTATGTCAAAAGCAACAGTAAGAGCCAGTGGTATTTAATGTATATGATTACTATATGCAAATGAACCTTCATAAAACTTTTCCAAGAGAATGGTTATGTAGAAAAGAAGCACTTACCTCCTGTATTGCACGTACGGTCGAGATGTGATGAAAGGGCGAAGGAGAGTCTGCACCCGGCCCTCCCAGCACCACACAGTGGGATAGTATGTTTCTGTTACCACAGGGCAATAGTCCTGTAGAAAGCAGGAGAAGCTCTCACTGCCAGTCACCAACTGAGGTTTCTAGAGAGAGAAACAGGCAAGTGTTTTGGCACCAGAATGCGGGTGGTCGTGGATGAATTTAATTGTTTTTTGTTATAATACAATAGGCTCAAGAAGAAAATTATTTTAGGCTTATTCATTTCAATGAAACGTGCCCCAAACTTGCCAATTCCTGGTAGATTGTGGCCTATGCCAATTTGCATATGTATGAGTGGGTGCTATTTGCTATTTTCTGCCAATATTTGTTGGGTCAGCAAGACAAAAAACTTCTATATACTTGGAACGCCCTGCAAATCAAACAAATATCAGTAAGAGTGTTAATAATGAAAATTTGTTCGAGGTAAAAAACATTTAAAAATACTGGGAGAGGGGAAGGAAATGAATTTTAATGAGAAAACAGGAGGCAGTGAATGAGCAAACCTATATAACAGCCTTCCACACAGGATGTCTTCCAGATGTTTTGGATGACAATTCCTACCAGCCCCAGCCAGCACAATCAGCTCATGGGAGTTGCAGACCAAAACATCTGGAGGGCACCAGGTTGGGGAAGACTTCTGTATAATAATGAGAGCTCATCAGTAATAGGAATTCATTTTGTAACAACTACTTGTTTTTCTAACAACAGCAGCAATTACTATTCTCTAAGTACAGATCTTTATGTAGCCAAAACAGCATCCCCCACACCTAGGAGGTAGGTATCAGCAGGCTTAGGGGAACATCAAAGCTTGTCTACAAAAAAGGGGGACATCAAGGTTTGAAGTACAAAAAATATTTACAGGAAAATTCCCTAAAAGGGGACTGTGACATCCCCACCCACCAATCCCTGCCTTCCTGCACCAGATGAGGGGGATGTCTGCTGCTATAAACTGTATAATATACTCTTTACACATGTACAGAGGCTACTCAACACTTCACAGCCTTATGTGCAATATTTCCACTCCACGCCTGGGCACTCACAGTATCCCACCCTTATCTCTAGGTGATCCTGGACACCCCTAACTCACTGTGGTAATATTTATTGCTAGGTTGTATGTGTAGCAAACCTTTCCTTCAAGGGATACCCATATGGAATAAAGCTGCCACCAGTTTCAGAATGAAACACCTGTTTAATATTCGTCAAGAGACACTGTAATTGTATTAGAATCAGTATCATTTGTTTATTCAATACCCCCCAACTAATATTTATGGTATACACTAACCAAGCATAGGTGTGAGTATGGAACAATTAAAAAATGATAGTTATTATTTTCATAGGAGTATTTTTAAACCTTACAGATAGAAATAAGCTCTAATACAATATATCACTATGCTACACTATGTAATGAAGGGCACAATCCTACTCACCTTTCTGCTGGGCTGGGGTGAGTTGGATGCCGTTGATCCCCAGCTGTGCCAGCAGGCTCCTCTGCTGTGGCTGAGCCATGGTGCCACCAGGAACCTGCCAACGCTGCCAGGGGTCCACTGGGGACAGTCATCCCAGTCGACAGAGGGCCAATAAAAGCCCTGAAAACATTGCGGGGGCATGGTA
Source organism: Rhineura floridana (assembly GCF_030035675.1). Taxonomy (NCBI): domain Eukaryota; kingdom Metazoa; phylum Chordata; class Lepidosauria; order Squamata; family Rhineuridae; genus Rhineura; species Rhineura floridana. The sequence goes on from NC_084480.1 coordinate 245,360,294, forward strand.
AGGCTGCAGGGGGGACTTACACAAGATCCTCCTTGCATTCAGACCCCTCCCCCAGGTCCCACTACACTACACTACACACATACAATTTTTCCTAATGGAGACAAATTCTGTGAAAGAAAAACTCGTGTACATTGTCCCCTGTGACATGCAGTGTGAATGTTTATTGTGCCACAGTTACGTGGATCAGAAACACCTCCTGACCTGTGCACATACTACAAAATAAACACTGCACTGTAGTGGCATATAAATGTTTTCCTGCATGGAGATAATTTCTTCACAGCAAGCATGTATTTTTCCCTATAGGAGGACTGCAATGGGGAAAAGGTGAGACTATTCTGTTTCAATAGCTTTATCCCTTTCAAGGTTGCATGGGTAGCTCATTCTGATGTAACTTTTCATAGAAATGTGTGCAAAAGCAATTTTGTGAATATGGAATGCTGCATTGCCATTGGCCCCTACAGCGTAGTCCTAAAATATCCTGGAATGTCAAAGAAGTGCTCATCGTTAATTTATGTTAGCTGTACAACCCTCAGAAAAATGGGGTACAGAAATCTGAAAATGGTTGATGTGTTAGTATAAAAAGAAATCAGGCAGGATCCAAAATGAACGAGGGCAGAATGTGTTGATATGGTACCAAGGTTTTGAGATGTGTGAAACTCAGGATGGAATTGTGAACCTTGTACCTCGTTTGCAACTTATGAATTTGCTTGCCAATTTAAAAGGTATTTTTACACAGACCATTTGAGGTTTATGAAGGATAGGTCTATCAGTGGCTACCAGTCATGATGTTTATATGCAGCCTGCAGTTTCAAAAAATTCATTGTTGGAGAACAGCAAGAGCAGAGAGGCCCGGAGATGGGTTGGTCACTGTGAGAAGGAAACAGGATTCTTGACTAGATAGGCCTTTGGTCTCATCGCACAGGGGTCGTATGAGACTAAAGGAAAACTATTTTTATCAAAATAAGTACTTCAAAGCAGTGGTGTAGCAAGGGCGGAGCGGTGGGAGCGGTCCGCCCCGGGTGTAGGCAATAAGGGGGTGGTGGCAAACAATGGAGCAGCTCCCTCAGCCTCCAGTGGCTCTTTTCAGTAGCAGAGGCGGCAACGCCTCTGCAGCGGCCCCATGGCTGGCTGGCTACGAGGAAGAGGGCTGGCGGCACAGCTCACATCCCACACCTGCAGGGCTGCACCAGAGGCTCCTCCATGATGCCCCTCGCCAAGCACAGCTCTGCGCTCCCTCCGTCGGCTGCCCGGCAGCAGGGCTCGCTATCACCCTCCTCCTCCACCTCCTTCTCCCCTTCCCTGCCCACCCCAAGAGAGGCCACCCTAAGGCCAGCAGAGCAAGTCAAGCACTGTGCCAGGGTGGGGAAAGCGGGAACGTGCCAGGCCCCTCCCTCCGGCCAGGCAGGTGCTTCGGCGGCCAGACTCATTTGCCGCCTGCCTGCCTGTCTGCTCAGCAGCGCCCCTGGCCACCAGAGAAGAGGGCAATGCTCCCCGGCCCTGCTTGCGAGGGTCCCTGCGGGCATCTGGTTGGCCATGAGACAACAGCGGGACAGGCTAAGTGCTGCAGCTGGCCTGATCCAGCTGCAAGTCTCTTTCACGCTCCCCGCAAGCAAGCAGGACGACCTCGATGGTGCAGCCACCACTCACCACACGACGCTGAAGTTGGTTCCTAGTTCCCAGTTCCTTATTTGCTTGAAAGTTCAAAACACTAAAAAAAGAAGTTGACAGCTACAGCAACTTCAAGCCAAACTTCACATGTCTCTGAACCCCAAAATATATGTTGGGGTACCCTGTATGATATATCACTGTGATCGGGGGACTCTTCCCATCAAAAATAACAATATATGTATGCAATCAAAATCATCAGGCTTCCGATATTATCATAAATACATAATGATGTCATAAAATCATAAAAAATAAGTAACTGGGGGTGCCCACCCCAAAATCTGCTCTGGGCCAGGACAAATCATACACCCCATGAAAGGGGATAGTGTCCTCTACGATATGCCACTGTGTCCCCCCTGGCCCAGAGCTTCTGCTGGGCGCAGGGCATGGATGAGGACATCTATGCAAAATCAAAGCAGACAAAAGCATAGAGGAAAAAATAAGTAACTGGGGGTACCTACCCCAAAATCTGCTCTGGGCCAGGACAAATCATATACCACAGGAAAAGGGAGGGTGTCCTCTACGAGATGCCACTGCGTCCTGCCTGGCTCAGAGCTTCTGCTGGGCACAGTGCACAGAGAAGGGCATCTATGCAAAATCAAAGCAGACAAAAACAGGAAAAAATAAGTAATTGGGTGTGCCCACCCCAAAATCTGCTCTGGCTAAGACAAATCATATACCCCAGGAAAGGGGAGGCTGTCCTCTACGAGATGCCAGTGCGTCCCGCCTGGCCCAGAGCTTCTGCTGGGTACAGGGCATGGAGGAGGACATCTATGCAAAACCAAAGCAGACAAAAACATACAGGAAAAAATAAGTAAATGGGGGTGCCCACCCCAAAATCTGCTCTGGGCCAAAACAACTCAAATACCCCAGGAAAGGAGAGGGTGTCCTCTACGAGATGCCACTGCGTCCCGCCTGGCCCAGAGCTTCTGCTGGGCGCAGGACACCCTGGGGAGCATCTATGCAGCATCGAAACAGACAAAAACATGCAGAAAAAAAATAAGTAACTGGGTGTGCCTGCCCCAAAATCTGCTCTGGGCCAGGACAACTCATACACTCCATGAAAGGGGAGGGAGTCCTCTATGAGATGCCACTGCATCCCGCCTGGCCCAGAGCTTCTGTTGGGTGCAGGGCACGGATGAGGGCATCTATGCGAAACCAAAGCAGAGAAAAATATACAGGAAATAATAAGTAACTGGGGGTGCCCACCCCAAAATCTGCTCTGGGTCATGACAAATCATATACCCCAGGAAAGGGGAGGGTGTCCTCTACAAGATGCCAGTGTATCCCATCCGGCCCAGGTACAAAGTGGTAGGGATAACTTTCAACACTGGAAATCACTTTGTTTCTTTCCACAATCTGGGAAATGCAAGTGATTTGAACTTCTAGGATGGAATTAGGAAACCTCAAAACACAGGATGTAGCGATGTTTGTGCAACAGATGAGTTGTTCTAAAACTTCACAAAGAACAATAGTACACCAAGTCATATTGTAGCAATGAGACTATAAAGGCCAAATAATAATGATGATGTGCAATGTGCAATTTAGAAGATGCTCTTCTAAATCTCCTACTATTTCAGAGATGATTGAAAACCGGGAGCTTATTTCAAATGGGTGAAATTGTTTAATTCCAGCCCATGTGAAATGCTGTTGATTTTGTGAACTGCAAAAATGTTCTAATATATTTCTAAGAAAAAGTTTTTTACTGTTTTACCAGTTCTGATAATGACTTCCTTATTTCTTTTTTTTTTAATTAAGTCTGCACTTGTTTATCTGTTCATTTGTATACTTGGTTGTTACCTGTTGGAGAAATATAATATATATATGTAGTAAGTTATTTAGAGATATAATAAATCAAATGCACAACAATTCTTCTCAAAGTATGACTGTATGTTATCTGGTGCCATGGCAGAAGGAAACTTGGCTGGATCACCAGACAATGATTCACTCAAGAAGCATAAAGATGTAATTTCATAGATGAGACTCTAAACTATGCATGGACAGCATCTAATAGAAAACAGTATCCCTGATGTGTGCAACTATGATTTGTGGTGCCAAATCATATTTTGGGATGGGCATCCAAGTTCCTTATAATGCTTCCTATAGATTTTGGCTATTCTTCTGATACATAGATTAATGTTGGTGTTGTTTAGATTTATTCCCTCCCATTAACTAAAACGTTCCAGGGTGGATCACAAAAGTTTAAAAATGCATAATTCAATACAGTTAAAAACACTCTAAAATTAGAAATGATAAAGATCTTGTCTGTGCCATGACTGAACAAAAATCTCTGACCTGGGTAACTGGGTTGGAACCAGTGCCATCTTGCAGAGGACCTTGTCCTGTATGAATATGTGTATGATTTATGGTACTTCGAAGAAAGTTTTGGGGTGGGCACCACCAGATCCTTTCCCCCCCTACCTTATTTAAATATCTTGATGTGTATAGTTGCTCAGATCCACTCCTTCTGCCCACAAGAAACTCTGGGCCAGTCAGGAAGCCACGGATTCTCATAGACAATGTTTTTGTCCATTTTGGTTGTGCGTAGATGCCCTCATCCGCGCCCCGCACCCCGCAGAAGCTCTGGGCCAGGCAGGACGCACTGTTATGTTATAGAGGACACCCTCCCCTTTCCTGGAGTGCATGATTTGTCCTGGCCCAGAGCAGATTTTGGGGTGAGCACCCCAGTTACTTACTTATTCCTGTATGTTTTTGCCTGCTTTGGTTTTGCATAGATGCCCTCATCCATGCCGTACACCCAGCAGAAGCTCTGGGGAAGGTGGGACATAGTGGCATCTCGTGGAGAACACCCTCACCTTTCCTGAGGTATATGATTTGTCCTGGCCCACAGCAGATTTTGGGGTGGGTACCCCCAGTTACTCATTTTTTCCTGTATGTTCTCGTCTGCTTTGGTTTTGTGTAGATGCCCTCCTCTGTGCCCTGCGCCCAGCAGAAGCTCTGGGCCAGGTTGGACGCAGCGGCATATGGTAGAGGACGTCCTCCTGTTTCCTGGGGTATATGATTTGTCCTGGCCCAGAGCAGAGTTTGGGGTGGGCACACCCAGTTACTTATTTTTTCCTGTATATTTTTCTCTGCTTTGGTTTTGCATAGATGTCCTCCTCCATGCCCTGTACACAGCAGAAGCTCTGGGCCAGGCGGGACGTACTGGCATCTCATAGAGGACACCTCCCCTTTCCTGGGGTATATGATTTGTCCTGGCCCAGAGCAGAGTTTGGGGTGGGTACCCCCAGTTACTTATTTTTTCCTGTATATTTTTCTCTGCTTTGGTTTTGCATAGATGACCTCCTCCATGCCCTGTACCCAGCAGAAGCTCTGGGCCAGGCGGGACGTACTGGCATCTCATAGAGGACACCTCCCCTTTCCTGGGGCATATGATTTGTCCTGGCCCAGAGCAGAGTTTGGGGTGGGCACACCCAGTTACTTATTTTTTCCTGTATATTTTTCTCTGCTTTGGTTTTGCATAGATGCCCTGCTCTGTGCCCTGAGCCCAACAGAAGCTCTGACCCAGGCGGGACACAGTGGCATCTTGTAGAGGACATCCTCCCCTTTCATGGGGTATATGATTTGTCCTGGCCCAGAGCAGATTTTAGGGTGGGCACATCCAGTTACTTATTTTTTCCTGTATGTTTTTGTCTGCTTTTTTTTTGCATAGATGCCCTCCTCCGTGCCCTGCGCCCAGCAGAAGCTCAGGGCCAGGTTGGACGCAGCGGCATATGGTAGAGAATGTCCTCCTGTTTCCTGGGGTATATGATTTGTCCTGGCCCAGAGCAGATTTTGGGGTAGGTACCCCCAGTTACTTATTGTTTTCTGCGTGTTTTTGTCCATTTTGATTTTGCATTGATACACCCATGCGTGCCCGGTGCCCAGCAGAAGCTCTGGGCCGGATGGGACGCACTGGCATCTCATAGAGGACACCCTCCCCTTTCCTGGGGTATATGATTTGTCCTGGCCCAGAGCAGATTTTGGGGCAGGCACCCCCAGTTACTTATTTTTCCCTTCCTGGTTACCCCTATTTTGGTTTTGCGTAGATACCCTCCTCCGTGCCCTGCACCCAGTAGAGGTTCTGGGCCAGACGGGGCACAGTGGTATCTCGTAGAGGACACCCTCCCCTTTCCTGGGCTGTATGATTTGTCCTGGCCCACAGCAGATTTTGAGGTGGGCACCCCAAGTTACTTATTTTTTCCTGTATGTTTTTGTCTGCTTTGATTTTGCATAGATGCTCTTCTCTGTGCCCTGCGCCCAGCAGAAGCTCTGGGCCAGGCAGGACACAGTGGCATCTCGTAGAGGACACCCTCCCCTTTCCTGGGGCATATGATTTGTCCTGGCCCAGAGCAGAGTTTGGGGTGGGCACACCCAGTTACTTATTTTTTCCTATATATTTTTCTCTGCTTTGGTTTTGCATAGATGTCCTCCTCCATGCCCTGTGCCCAGCAGAAGCTCTGGGCCAGGCGGGACGTACTGGCATCTCATAGAGGACACCTCCCCTTTCCTGGGGTAGAGGACACTATCCCCTTTCATGGGGTGTATGATTTGGCCTGGCGCAGAGCAGACTTTGGGGTGGACACCCCTAGTTACTTATTTTTTATGATTTTATGACATCATTATGTATTTATGATAATATCAGACGCCTGATTATTTTGATTGCATAAATATATTGTTATTCTTGACAGAGAGAGTCCCCCGATCACAGTGATATATCATACAGGGTACCCCAACATCTATTTTGGGGTTCAGAGACATGTGAAGTTTGGCTTGAAGTTGCTGTAGCTGTCAACTTTTCTTCTTTTTTAGTGTTTTGAACTTTCAAGCAAATAAGGAACTGGGAACTAGGAACCAACTTCAGCTTTGTACTCGCCACCCTGCCCTTGTCACCGTTTCCCTGGCACACCCCTAGCCTTGCCTGCTCGCAGCCACTCCTCAGAGGGCTCCTCCTACAGCCGCTGCAGCCTGCCTGTACCAGCAGTTATGGTGAGGGCCTCCCGCTCAGCTTCTGTGGAGCCCCCACAGCCAGTGGCCATCTACTTCTGTGTCACATCTGGCCCAGTAGAGGGGCTGGGGCCATTATTATTATTCGTTTCATTTCATGATTATTACTGAAAATAATTTTGTCCTATAGAGGAGCGGGGTGTTAAAAAATGATCCACTCCGGGTGTCAATATATATATATATATACACATATATGAAGCAGTGTATAATTCTACAAATTATGTTTTAGTCCTAGTTTTAGATTCCACATTTTCTCTCACGCTCACGGCTCATTGGCCATCGGTGCATCTGCAGTATGTGCTGCGCAGTACTGAAGCGCCAGGTTTCCCAGTAGGGAATGCAAAGTCAAACTGACTTGCATTCTCCTCGTTCGCAGTGGAAATGAAAGGACCCCCCTCTCAAATTAGCACAGCAGCGACTTGCAAAAGGACGCTGAGCTCTGCAAACACTTTCTGCGCCTGCTTCTTTGCTGTGTCTGTCTCAAAGACGTTCCAGACAGCGCGAGCCAAGGACAGTTGAGTTGCCTGTTTCAAAGACAAGCTTAGCTCGATGGTGACTTGGCTGGCCTTTTCCGCTTCCTGCGGCTTCCTTCTAATTCGCCGAGGTTCTAATTCTAATTCTAATTCCCCGGCCGCTTCTAAAGGAAGGAGGTGGTGGGGAGAAGAGAAAGGGAACGAACAACCCCTACCTTTGCGATGCTGCTGAGGTAATAGCAGGCGTAAGCGGCCCCGAAGCACAGCACCAGAGACCACCCGACGCCGGAAGCCAACAGACCCTCCCGGATCCGGCTCTCCAGACACAAGGCCAGCTCGCGGATCAGCCCTTGCCAGTTCATCTCCAAATGACGCGGCGGAGGTGCAGGCTGCAGGGTACATTCAAGTCCGGGGGATGTTGAGGGAAGCGCGTGGCCAGCCTAGGATGCTGCTGCTGGCGTCGCTGTCGCTGCCGTCTGGGCTGAGTCCAACCGGGATTGCGCCCCCTCCGGAACGTTCCAAGGGAGGCAGCCACCTGGAGGTGTTGGAGGTTCAAGAGACAGAGACAGGACAGAGCAGGGCAAGCTGCTCCGCCCTCGCTCCGCCTCTCTTCCCTGGGTGGGGGGAAATTTTCAGACTGGAACCGGTCTTGCGGCTATCAGGAGGACGTGTACATTAGCCTTTCTCCACCTGTCTACGAAGACGGATTTGAGTTGAATCGGGGGTGGCTCATATGTGAAAGCTGCCTGTTCCCAGGTGATCCAGCCTTAACCGTCTTGGGCCTTTCTTCTGTAGCCCATATTATAATAACAAATAAGATCGTAAGAAGAGTCTGCTGGATCACGTCAGAGGCCCATCTAGTCCAACATCCTGTTCTCACAGTGGCCAACCAGATGCCTATGGGAAACCAGCAAGCAGGACCTCAGTGCAAAAGCACTCTCCCCTCCTGAGACTACCTGCAACTGGTTTTCAGAAGCATACTGCATCTAACTAGGGTGGCAGAGCACAGCCAACATGGTCAGTAGCCATTGATAGCCATTAATTTGTCTAATCATTTAAAGCCATCCAGTTTGGTAGCCATCGCTGCCTCCTGTAGGAGCGAATTCCATAGTGTAACTATGCAATGCATGAAGTATTGCTTCCTTTTGTTTGTCCTGAATCTTCCAACCTTCATCTTCACTGAATGTCCACGAGTTCTAGTGTTATGAGAGAGGGAGAAAAACTGTTCTCTATCCACTTTTTCTATCCCTTGCATAACTTTATACACTTCTGTCATGTTGCCTCTGACTTGCCTTTTGTCTAAACTAAAAAGCTCTAAATGCTGCAACTTTTCCTTACAAGGGAGTCACTCCATCCTCTTGATCATTCTGGTTGTCCTTGTCTGAACCTTTTCCAACTCTACAGTATCCTTTTCGAGGCAAGGCAACCAGAATTGTACACAGTATTCCAAATGCAGCTGCACCATAGATTTTATATGACATTATATCAGCAGTTTTATTTTCAGTACCTTTCCTAATGATCCCTAGCATGGAATTTGCCTTTTTCACAGCTGCCGCACACAAGGTTGAGATCTTCATTGAGCTATCTACTACAACCCCAAGGTCTCATTCCTAGTCAGTCACTGCCAGTTCAGACCCCATGAGCATATATGTGAAATTAAGTATTTTTGCTCCAATATGCATAACTTTACACTACTTTGCATTGAATTTCATAAGCCATTTTACCACCCATTCACGCAGTTTGGAGAGGTCCTTATGGAGCCTTTCAATCCCTTTTTGTTTTAACAACCCTAAACAATTTAGTATCAGCAAAACTGGCCACCTCACTGCTCACCCCTAATTCTAGATTGTTTATTAACAAGTTACAAAGCAGAGGTCTCAATATCAATCCTTGGGGGATTCTACTTTCTACAGTCCTCCACTGGAAGAACTGTCCATTTATTCCTACTCTCTGCTTCCTGCTACTTAGCCAATTCCTGATCTATTACAACAATAAAGAACTCCCTCCAAATATTAGCTTTGATTCTTTTGATTATTCTGGATATGTTGGTCATATTTAAGTACTGGTTGCAAGATGTTGTAGTTTTGCACGAGTTCTCTTTTATGAATGATTTTCGAATCATTTTCAGTGATGTCAGTACTGTTCATCTACCAGGATTTGTGGCAATCAAATTGAATGTAATATATGCCTAAATGTTTAATGCTCCAATTATCTATCTAGTCCAATACTCACAGAAGCAAATCAGATGGCTCCAGGAGTCACACAAGCACATAGGAAACTGCCTAATATAAAGTCAGACCACTGGTCCATCTAGCTCAAGGGAGAACCTCTTTCTGCTGATGGGCCAGATCCAGTTGTGGCCAACACTCAGCAGGCCACATTTGACAGGTGGGTGAGGTTGCCCACCTGTCAATTACCTGACAACATATGACATTAGGTGGATCCAACTCCCAGCTGAAACAGTGTGGCTTGCATTCAGTGCTAAATTTAATTTAAACAGCAGAGAATGCAAGCTGTATTTGCCAAGGAACAGCTAGGAATCTGCACAAGGCTATTATTTTGCAAGTGTGACTTACATTCAGCACAGTTTAGATTTGGCACCGAATGCAAGCTGTACTGCTGAGGGCAGATCCACTCGGGTGCCATAGCTTGCATTCAGAGCAAATTTAAATGGCGTCAAATACAAGCCATACAGGCAAAAGAATAAGCTTATGCAGGCTTCCAATTGTTCCTTTGTAGTTGTGGCGTTATCTGATTCACACCTGCTGTCATATTTATTTATTTATTTATTTATTTAATTTCATTTTTAAACCGCCCATAGCGAGTAGCTCTCTGGGCGGTGAACAAAACAAGATTAAAATACAATATTACAATAAAATTACAATAAAATCAGCAACAAGTTAAACGAAAACATTAAATGAAACACACTGAACATTAAAATGCCTGGGAGTATAGCCAGGTCTTAACCTGGCGCCTAAAAGAAAGTACCGAAGGCACCAGGCGTATCTCCTCAGGTAGGCTGTTCCACAGTTCGGGGGCCACCACAGAAAAGGCCCTAGATCTAATAACAATCCTCCGGGCATCCTGGCTCGGAAACAAATAGGCAGCCAGTGCAGGCGGGCCAGGACAGGTGTTATATGCGCAGACCAGCAGGTCCTCGTCAACAACATCAGGTAAGTGACAGGTGGGTGTGGCGGGGGAAACAGCTTCTGGCAGACCTAATTTGGTAGGGGTTTCAGGTAGGGGTTTTTCCCAGTCCTACTTGGAGATGCTATTGATTGAACCTGTGACTTCTGCATGCCCTCCAGCTACTGGCATTCACTGGCCTCAGGGGTGTAGCATCAGGGGGGCAAATGAGTGCATTGCCCCCCAAATGATAATTCTGTCCCCCAAATGAAATTTTCCTTCAATCCCCAAATTTCTAGCATTGCAATAACTTAAAACTTCAGTTGAGCTTTTAGAAATACAGTTTAGGCATCCAAGAGAGGGGCAAGGCAAAGTTACCAAGGGAATGTGAACACAACAAATATAAGAGCTAAATGTGTGAATGAAGTGAACACAAGATGGATGGGGGAGGGAGTTGGCAAACCTAAGGGTTTGCTATTGGAGGAAGAAAAGGTGGAAAGGACAGTATGTTAGGCACTGCAGAGCATCTCCCCCTCCCCTGTGATGCTCAATGAGCCTCTGTAGGTGGCGGGTGTTATTAATGCATCTGGTGGGTGTGCCTAGACTGTGAAGCAGCCTAGCCTAGTCCAGGACAGGACCTGAGAAGAAACAGAGAAGTAAGTGAGCTGACTCTCCAAGCCCAGGAAGCCTAATGAGACCTTACTAACTTAGCCCAGGCAATGCGGAGCTGGAATATTATATGTGCACGTGGGTTTGTGGGGCATTTCTTCCTTAGTTTGTTTAAAAAGTTGAAAAATACATCCTTTGAATTCTTTCAAGCTGGTTCAATTTCAAAATGGTTTTGAATAGTGTGATGTGGCTAGAGTCTTAGTTGCAACAGTTTTAGACCTCCACCCAACTATGCAAATAATTCACCTTTTAAAACTTTTCTCTTGCAAACTTATGTACTGCCAAAATAGGGGGTGTGAGATTTGCTGGTAGAGCCACCAGAAGCCGTGTTAGCTGGCTGGCTCAGGGCCTTTCTGTCAAACAGAGATTGTGTGCTTGTACAGTTGATTCTAGCACCTGTAGTTCAGAGAGACATATAGTTCCTGTGTAACACGCTGTCAAGCATTACCTTATGAAAAGTGATGTTTATTGGTATTAATTTAATTTTTAAAGTGAAACTTCTCTTAATTGCTTTCCTGGCATGACAAAGGAGACCAGGGTAGTTCCAGGAGGCAGCTGCCTCAGGAGAACTGAACTCACAGTTCACAAGCTTACTAAAACATTGTACCTGTACAAGAAAGCCTTTCCACACATGAACACATTGTATGCTGCAAGACTCACCTTCGGCACATCTTATGCTGTGTGTGAAAATTCACTCTCAACTTTGACATGTGTTTACACCATACAGGTGTTTAATTGTTCATCAGAGAAAAACAAATTTCATAGACTAGTAAGAGCTGGAAGGTGCCTATAAGGCCATCAAGTCCAACCCCTTGCTTAATGCAGGAATCCAAATTACAGCATACCTGATATAGGACGCTGGGCCCAATATCCTGTAGGACCCCACAGAGTTGCGTTGCGGAACAGAGAGTATTGAGCGAGCTTGTGTGTGTGTGTTTGAATCATTGCTAAGATTCTACCTTCCCTGCAAATTAGTCAGACAGAGGCTTTAAGCTTTAAAAGAAGAAATAACTACTTTATTCTGGAAGTACATGTTTGATAGGAAAGAGCAGAGCTTGGAAAAGTTACTTTTTTGAACTACAACTCCCATCAGCCCCAGCCAGCATGGCCACTGGATTGGGCTGATGGGAGTTGTAGTTCAAAAAAGTAACATTTCCAAGCTCTGGGAAAGAGTCCTATATCTTGCTAACTAGCTAAGTTGGAGCAGCAAGCACTGAGTGCTCGCCCTCATGCTGGAGGAAAGAGAGAGAGACAAAGGAAAAATGTCTGCTCCCCTCTCGAGAGAAAGAAGAAGACTGGGAAGGAGGGAAGGAACTGGGATCAACATCCTTTGCATATCAGTCTAGCAGGAAAGGAGAGACAGCAGGAGATCAAAGGGATAGGGATAGCCTAGCAACCAAGAGGTCTCCTCTCTAGCTACCCTTTTTAACCCCATGCAGCCTCAACCCACAAGTTGGAGTTGAACGTCATACATTCCAACCCCTGACAGGTGCCTGTCCAGCTGCCTCTTGAATGCTTCCAGTGTTGGAGAGCCCACTGTGACGCCCTTCCCTGGCTCTCCCTGTCAGGTTCCTACCTGCTCGTGGTTACTGCCTGTCACTAGGCACCACCAGGGACTCCACCAGTCCGGACTGTCCTTTTTTATGGTTTCTCTCCCCGCTCTAGCATAGACCTCACCAGATCCCCCTGCTAGGCAGCACCACCAGTCACGTCCTATAACCCGTATTCCCAGAGACTCTGCCTGAGTCTCTCTATCAGGTTACCTCTGTGACTGCGTGCTTAAGCTGTCCCAATCCCTTTGTATCAATGCAGATAATCCTGGTTTGCTCTGAATACTTGTGGTGTTATTCTCTTCACCGCTGCCACCATTTGTTACCCTTCAGCCTTGGTATTTACCTTACCCTCCCTTCTGGTCTGTGGAACCCCAGCCAAGGATCAGGCCTTTGGTAAACCAAATATATTTATTAAATAACAGAGATAACAAGATTACTTTATAAAGGCACTTAAGCATATGGTTTCATCTATTCCTGAGGTACTGGTCTTAGTATTAATCCGAACTCCACACTCTCCTCACATCCACCAACTCTCCACCCAATCTCCTCTCAAAAACCCACCAAAACAACCCACTCACATTCACCGTCCACCCAGATTTAACTGTCATCCTTCCATTTATACCCTCAGCCATTCTAAACACTCAGCCAATCATCCAGCATTCTACTGCCCATTCACTCCCCCCTCCCCTTTCATTCCACTTACCATGTATCTCCTATACAAACAGCACTTACCATATTTACACTAATACAGGATCATCACATTTCCCCCCCCTTAAAATAACGGCAGAGTATTATTCCTGTTCCAGGATTCATACGCCGCGTTAACAAATAAAACAAGTCTCTCTGGGGAAAATGTCTTTCTTTGTTCCTCCGTCTGGTCACGTCACTGCAGTCCCAGCCACCTGCCTTGACAGTCCATCGGCCAATACATTGTCCTTGCCTTTGATGAAATGGAAGTCCACTTGATAGTCCTGTAGGGCCCAGGACCACCTCTGCCGCATAGTATTATGGTTTTTCATAGTCTGTAACCATAACAAGGCCCGATGATCCGTTGTTACCGTGAATCTTCGTCCCCACACGTATGGGCGCAACTTATTCAGTCCCCACACGACCGCTAGGCACTCCTTTTGGACCGACTAATAGTTTTTCTCCCTCGGCGTCAGCTTGCGATTCAGATACGCCACTGGATGTCTGGTGCCTTCTCTCTCCTGCAGCAAGACGACTCCCAGCGCGAGGTCTGATGCATCTGTAGCCACGATGAATGGTTGCTCATAGTCTGGTGCTATTAATATGGGTCCTTGGCACAAGGCTTGCTTCAGCAGATCAAATGCCTTCTGACATTCATCCGTCCATACCACACGCTCAGAACACTTTTTCTTTGTCAATTCATGCAAGGGGGCTGCGATTTCCCCAAAATTTTTCACAAACTTCCTATAAAAACCAGCCACACCTGGAAATGCCCTAACTTGCTTTTTGGTTAAGGGGATAGGCCACGCTTGTATTCCTCCACCTTGCTCCATAAGGGGGTGATTTTCCCACTCCCCACCTTATGTCCTAAATAGACCACCTCCTTCAACCCAAACTGGCATTTCTTCGCTTTTATTGTGAGGCCTGCCTTTCTTAATGCCTCTAATACTGTTGTCAGGTGTTGGACATGCTCAGGCACCGACTTGCTAAAAATGGCCACGTCATCGATATAGGCCACTGCAAAATCTGCCATGCCTCGCAACACAGTATTGATTAGCCTCTGAAATGAACTTGGTGAGTTTCTTAGTCCCATGGGTAAGGTCACAAACTCATATAACCCATCTGGTGTACTGAAGGCAGTTTTGGCTCTGGATTGCTCGTCTAGTTCCATTTGCCAAAATCCTTTACAGAGGTCTAATGTAGAGATAATGGTTGCTGCCCCCAATAACTCTAACATTGCGTCTACCCTGGGCATAGGATACGCATCTGGGACCGTAATTTTATTGATTAGCCAATAATCAATGCAAAATCTTGTTGTTCCATCTTTTTTCGGAACCAGGACAATACTTGAGGCCCAGGGACTGATAGATTCCCTGATCACTCCTAGTTCCAGCATATCTTCGACCTCCTTTTTGATCTCACTCAAAACTTTCCCATTCACACGGTACGGCATAGATCTGATTGGGGCATGATCTCCAGTATCAATGGAATGTTTGGCTATACTGGTTCAGCCAGGTTTATTGCTAAAGAGATCCCCACAGTTTTTCAACACTCTCAGAATCTCTTCTCTTACTTCCTGCTGCACCTCCTCTGACCATTCCAATTGATCTACCCCTCCTTTGTCTTTGCTTTCCTGTACCAAATCTGGAAGTTCAGGCCCACTTCCCTCAGGAAATAAGGTAACTTGCAACACCTTTGCATCCCTGGTATGGTAAGGCTTTAACATATTTACATGAACCACTTTGCTTTTGTTTAATTGGTCTGTGGTGATTACATATGTCACTGTGTCAAGCCTTTCTCTGATGGTATATGGTCCTTCCCAGCTAGCCTGTAATTTGTCATGTTTCCTGGGTATGAACGCCATAACCATATCTCCCACATCATACACACGTTCCCTGGCTGTTCTGTCATACCAGTAACTTTGCTTCTCCTGTGCTTGACTCAAATTCTCTTTCACTACTTCCATCATTGATGTTAATTTATTGCAGAATTCCAATACAAAATCTACTACAGATGTTTTGTACTCTCCCAGGGTTCCTTCCCATGAATTTTTTAACAGTTCCAAAGGTCCCCTCACTTTTCTAGTGAACATCAGTTCAAAGGGTGAGAAGCCTGTTGACTCTTGAGGGACTTCTCTGTATGCAAATAAGAAGCATCCCAAACGTTCATCCCAGTCTTGTGGGTGATCTTGAACATAGCTTCTTATCATGCCCTTCAAAACCCCATTGCATCTCTCTGTTAGCCCATTAGTGGCGGGATGGTAAGTAGTGGTCTTTAGATGTTTTAGACCACAACATTTCCACATACATTGCATCACTTCTCCCATGAATACACTGCCTTGATCCGTCAGCACTTCATGAGGGAAACCCAGCCTCATAAAGATTTTTAATAAAGCCTCTGCCACTACAGGGGCTTCTACAGATCTTAGTGCTTCTGCGTCTGGGTACCTGGTGGCAAAATCCACCACCACCAATAGATATTTCTTGCCATGCCTTGTGGGTTTGGAAAAAGGGCCCACCAAATCTATTCCCACTCTATAAAAGGGTTGTCCAATTATAGGAAGGGGCTTTAAGGGTGCCTTAGTCTTTACTCCACTTTTTCCCACCTTTTGGCATATACCACAAGATAGACAATGTTGTTTTACATCTTTGGAGATGTTTGACCAATAATAGTGTGCAGCCAATCTCCTCTTGGTCTTTTTTATTCCCAGATGTCCTGCACATGGGACATCATGGGCTACCTCTAGCAATCTGGTTCTGTATTTGCTAGGTACTATCAATTGCTTCACTGGTTCACATTCATCCTTTCTCTCAGCAGGCATCCACAGTCTATATAAAATCCCATTCTCAAACACAACTTGATTCCTCAGTTTGTCAGTGAAAGGAATCTGTTGGGCCAGGGCTTGCTCCTTTATTTGCTTCAAACTGGTATCCTTATCCAGTTCTTCTCTGAAATGCTCTGTCTCTTCCCCAGAGACCATTTGATACAGTTTGTCTCCTTCAGCAGGCCTGCTAGTGGTTGCTATGGTGACCTGAGGCTCGAAAACTGGCTCCACCCTGTTTTCTTCAGCCTGTGTTAACATGGCTTCTGTTTCTTTGCCAAGCTGCTGTCTGGTTACCACATATATTTTCCCTTGTGCCCCCATAACATCTCTTCCCAGTATCACTGGTTCTTGTTGGTGGGCATTAATACCGACTTTATATTCGCCCTCTCGGCCTCTCCACTCCATTTTCACTAGGGCCATAGGCAAGCTTTCTGGTCTACCCCTCACTCCTTGATTAGTCACCGTTTCCTGAGGTAATATTTCCTCAGATTTTATTAAATCTGGCCTCAGTAACGTCTGAGCGGCACCAGTATCAAGCAATGCCCAATAATTTGCCCCTTGTACACTCACTTCCTCTCTCAGACTTGAATCAAGGTCTGTTACTTCTGTCCAGTTTATCTGGCAGAACTGAACCTTTTTTGTGGTTAGATCTTTTGGTCTATTTTTGGATCTATTTTTACTGCCCTTGCCTGAGCAGGATTACTAATGGGGTTGGCAACCTCACATTGAAAACGTAGGTGCCCCGGTCTACCACATTTATAGCATAATTTCTCCTCTGTTTTAGGGTACACAGATCCACTCTGGGGTGTCCTGTGCCCTTCAGATTTTACTGGAGGACTCACTTGCTGTGGCACCACATCCTTTTTGCCACCATTATATGGTCTGGGTTTAAAATCTCTTGATGTTTTCCCCACCCAGCCAGTTCTATTGGAGGCAAAGTGATCCGCCATCTCTGCGGCCTCCTGCACCGATGTAGGGGAACGGTCTTTGACCAGGAGCCTTATTTCTGGTGGTAACTGATGGTATAATTGATCCAGTATCATGAGGCTTTTCACCTCTTCCACTGACTGAGCTTTGGCACTACTCATCCACTTTCCAAATATATCCATCAGCTTTGCTCCCAGTTCAACAAAAGACCTCCATGCTTGGATCTGACAGTTTCGGAATAACTTTCTAAAATAGTCAGGTCCCAGTCTGAATCTTTTGTAGACTGCCTCTTTAAACTCAGCATAGGTGACGGGCCTGTCTGAGGGGAAATATTGGTATACCTCTGCCAATTCCCCTTTGATCAGGTTTGATAAATACTGCATGTATTTATCTTCAGGTAGCCCCCACAACTGAGCTGCCTTTTCAAAGGTTGTGAGATAAATTTGAGGATCTTGACCAGGCTCATAGACAGCAAAGTCCTTTGGAGTAATTTTTATTTTTGCTCCATCTCTGTCTTTCCTTGTCTCCTCAGAGTGAAATTTATCTCTATCCAATTTTAATCTTTCCCCTTGTATCTCAGCATCCACTCTCATTCTCTCAGTTTCCATCCTCAATCTCTCAGTTTCCATCCTCAACTTCTCAGTTTCTAACTCTCGCTGTTTATCTTTCCCATCAGCTTCCATCCTCAATATCTCAGTTTCCATCCTCAACTTCTCAGTTTCTAACTCTCGCTGTTTGTCTTTTTCCTCAGCCTCCCATCTTAACTTCTCTCTCAAATACTCTATATAAGCGGGATTGCTTAAGTATCCTTCTGGGGTCTCTTCCCTGACAGGTTGTTTTTGCTGGGCAGTTGCAAATCCTATAAGTGCTACCCTCAATTCATCTACCCCTTTACCCTCATGAGGTAAATTGAATGTTATGCACTTCTCCACCAGCTCCTCTCTTTTCATTTTTATATATTCAGCCATGGTGTTTGAGTTCACTCACACTTTGCCACACACTCTTTGCCAGTCACTCTCACAAGTAATCTTGTTTTGTTATTTCTGTTTGCCACACCACTGTTAGGGATTCTCTAGTATTCGTACCACTGCTACAGCCAACACCTGTGACATAGTCTCCTTTGTTCGTATCCCACCGCTACCACCACATGTGACGCCCTTCCCTGGCTCTCCCTGTCAGGTTCCTACCTGCTCGTGGTTACTGCCTGTCACTAGGCACCACCAGGGACTCCACCAGTCCGGACTGTCCTTTTTTATGGTTTCTCTCCCCGCTCTAGCATAGACCTCACCAGATCCCCCTGCTAGGCAGCACCACCAGTCACGTCCTATAACCCGTATTCCCAGAGACTCTGCCTGAGTCTCTCTATCAGGTTACCTCTGTGACTGCGTGCTTAAACTGTCCCAATCCCTTTGTATCAATGCAGATAATCCTGGTTTGCTCTGAATATTTGTGGTGTTATTCTCTTCACCGCTGCCATCATTTGTTACCCTTCAGCCTTGGTATTTACCTTACCCTCCCTTCTGGTCTGTGGAACCCCAGCCAAGGATCAGGCCTTTGGTAAACCAAATATATTTATTAAATAACAGAGATAACAAGATTACTTTATAAAGGCACTTAAGCATATGGTTTCATCTATTCCTGAGGTACTGGTCTTAGTATTAATCCGAACTCCACACTCTCCTCACATCCACCAACTCTCCACCCAATCTCCTCTCAAAAACCCACCAAAACAACCCACTCACGTTCACCGTCCACCCAGATTTAACTGTCATCCTTCCATTTATACCCTCAGCCATTCTAAACACTCAGCCAATCATCCAGCATTCTACTGCCCATTCACTCCCCCCTCCTCTTTCATTCCACTTACCATGTATCTCCTATACAAACAGCACTTACCATATTTACACTAATACAGGATCATCACACCCACCACCTCCCTAAGTAATTGGTTCCATTGTCATACTGCTCTAATAGTTAGGAGGTTTTTCCAGATGCTCAGTCAAAATCTGGTTCCTGTAACTTGAGCCCATTATTCCATGTCATGCACTTTGGGACTATTGAGAACAGTTCCTGGGCCTTCTCTGTGTGACAATCTTTCAAGTACTTGAAGAGTGTGATCATATCTACCCTCAGCCTTCCATTCTCAAGGCTAAACATGCCCAGTTCGTCATAGGGTTTTGTTTCCAGTCCCATGATCATCTTTGTTGCCCTCCTCTGAACCTGTTCCAATTTATCTGCATTCAATGTGGTGTCCAAAATGGGATGCAGTCCACAAGATGAAGCCTAACAAGTGCTGATTAGAGGAAAACTAGTACTTATTTTGACCCTGGCGGCGAAGTAGGAGGATGTGGATTGGAGTTCCTCCGTCGCCTTAACATTTAACATTTACATTTAACATCAATTAATATCTTTAAAACATCTCTGAAAGGCTCCTGGACCATTCTGGATTGTGTGAAGGGGTGAGCAAGCGCGTTGTCTCCCCCTTTTTTTTAATACCATCCCGTGGAGATCTCCCCGTGCCTTACCTGTGGCCGGCGTTTTTACTTTGGGCCGGGAGGCGTTCCCGGTGCCGGCTGTGATTTGTGCCTCTCGTTTGGACTGACGCTGGCTCTTCCGACGCCATGGTTGCTGTGGCCCGGGGCTTCGTTACGGCCTGCCGCCTCCTGTTCCAGCTGCGGCTCTTCGGGGCGCTTGGTCGCTGTTGGTGTTGCGGTGGCTGGTTGGCTGCGGGTGGCCCCGTCCATTGTGGGTGTGGCTGTGTTTGCTGGTGCGGCGGCTGTGTCGCTTGCTGCCTTTTTGCTGCGTGCCGCTGTTGCTGTGCCTGGTCCGGACGTTTCTGGCGGCTGGTGTTTTGCGCCTTCGGGGCCGGCGCTTGGGGCCGCGGCTTGGATTGTTCTGCTGCCGCCGCCACGGCTGCTCGGTGGGGTGGATGTTTCCTCGCCGCCGTTGTTGCGGCCTATGCCCGTCGCCGCAGCCCGTTGGGGCGTCTCTGTTATCGTTGCCGCTGATGTGGCTTGCGCCCGTTGCTGTGGCCG
Organism: Rhineura floridana; assembly: GCF_030035675.1. Taxonomy (NCBI): domain Eukaryota; kingdom Metazoa; phylum Chordata; class Lepidosauria; order Squamata; family Rhineuridae; genus Rhineura; species Rhineura floridana. Next base: position 245,380,260 of record NC_084480.1, read on the forward strand.
TGCTGCTGCCGCCCTTGCTTGTCGGCTTGAGGACATCTTGCTTGGACAGGAGAGAGTGACTGGCAGCAGGAGTTAAAAAGAAGAAGTGCCAGCGAATGGAAGCGAGTTCATCCAACGTCATCTGGATCAAGGAAGTCGGAGGCTTTTTATTTTATTTTATTTTATTTATTTTTTATTTTTATTTCAATTTTGTTATTTTTTATTTTTTATTTTTATTTTTATTTTAATTTTTTATTTTATTTTATTTTAATTTACTCTATATTTTTTATTTTTTATTTTATTTTATTATTATTTTTATTTTTATTTTCATTCTGATTTTTTAATTTTAAGCTAATTTTAGGGGTGGGGGGCCTGCCTGATCGGCAGACGGGGAGGGGGACATGTGTAAGCCGGAGGGGAATAATGTGGGGAGCCATGGTATCGTGAGGCTTGGCAGCAGTCCCTGGAAGGGCGGAGGTGGCAGGCCACGCCAGGTTAGGGGAACAAGGGATAGATGTATTGTACCCATCCCTTGTTCCGGGCCTGCCCTAAACCAGAAGATAACTGGGGGATGTAAGACTCCATCCAACCTTCGACTGCTGTTGTGTAACGCCAGGTCTGTAGTTCAGAAAACATCACTCATCCATGATCTTATTCTGGATGAGCATGCAGACCTGGCGTGCATTACGGAGACCTGGCTGGACAAGGCCTTGGCTCCTATACTTGAGGCCATGTGTCCAGCGGGTTTCCGATATGCACAGCAGCCGAGGATTGGTAGGCGGGGAGGGGGTGTGGCAGTTATTTATCGAGAGTCCTTGGTTTTCGCCAGACCTCCTCTCCACGAGACCAAGTTTGTTGATTGTATGTACTGGAGGTTGGGACCAAAGGGCAGTTTAGGAATTCTGCTGATGTACCGCCCACCCCACTGCATGGCAGACTCCCTGGCCGAGGTGCTCGAGGTGGTTGCGGCTGTACGGTTGTTTACCCCGAACTTATTGGTTTTGGGGGATTTCAACGTGCATGCCGAGGCCATTCTCACTGGAGCCCCTCGGGATTTCATTGAAACCATGACTTCATGGGAACTGCACCTAAGTAATATGGGTCCCACCCATGTAGCCGGCCATACCATTGACCTTGTATTTGTCGCGGGAGAGAAGGAAAGTGATCTGAAGATGGGGACTGCTTCTTCTAGCCCTGTGTCATGGTCAGATCACTACCTGGTGAAATTGGATCTCTCTGTGCCACACACCCTCTGCAGGGGACAAGGACCTATTAGGATGGTCCGCCCCAGACGCATGATGGAGCCTATTGGATTCCTAAATGCGCTGGGTGATCTGGAGCTAACTGAAGGCCACCCGGTCGAAGCCCTGGTGATGGAGTGGAATAGGGAGATCACTAGGGCAATAGACTGGGTGGCACCGAAACGTCCTCTTCTCCTGAACAGAACTCAGACTGCACCCTGGTATACACCACGGTTACGCAGTCTGAGGCAGGAAGTGAGACGACTAGAGCGCCGATGGCGGAAATCGTGCACTGAAGGTGATCGGACACTGGTTAGAGCGGCAATAGCGGCCTACCAGCGGGCAACAAAGGCAGCAAAGAGGCAATTCTTTGCTGCCTCTATTGCGTCGGCAGAGTGCTGTCCCAGGAGGTTGTTCCAAGTGGTCCGAAGCCTGGTCGGTCCAGTAGCGCAGGAACCTATGGAACAATCAAAAGCCTCCTGTGACACATTTGTTAAACACTTTGCCGATAAAATCGAGCACCTAAAGGACAAGATTCCGTACGTCGTGGTTACAAGTAGGGGTCCAGAGGCGGCCAGTTGCAATCCGGTCTGCTGGGATCGGTTTCAGCCTCTTCTCTCTGATGAAGTGGACAAGATGCTCTCTACTGTAAAACCAACCACTTGCTTACTTGATCCTTGCCCTTCATGGCTCGTTATGAGCTGTAAAGAGAGACTGGGCAATGGGATCAAGGCAGTGGTAAATGCATCCTTGGAGGAGGGTGTAATGCCATTGCCCCTCAAGGAGGCAGTGATAAGACCTATTCTGAAAAAGCCCTCCTTGGATCCCCAAGATTTAAACAACTTTCGCCCAGTCTCCAATTTACCATTCTTGGGCAAGGTAATTGAGCGTGTGGTGGCAAAGCAGCTACAGACACACTTGGAGGAAGCAGATTATTTAGATCCTTTCCAGTTGGGCTTCAGGACTGGACACGGAACTGAAACAGCCTTGGTCGCTCTGGTGGATGATATGAGGAGGGCGTTGGATAGGGGATAACATACCTTCCTCGTCCTCCTGGACCTCTCAGCGGCTTTCGATACCGTCGACCACGGTATCCTGTTGAGTCGCCTGGAGGGACTGGGAATAGGAGGCACTGTTTTACAGTGGTTCCGTTCCTATCTCTCCGGTAGATATCAACGGGTAGTGTTGGGGGATGAGGTTTCAGACCCTTGGCCCCTCAACTGTGGTGTGCCACAGGGTTCTATCCTCTCTCCCATGCTATTTAACATTTATATGAAACCGCTGGAAGCCATCATCAGGAGTTTTGGGCTGCAGTGTCACCAATATGCGGATGACACGCAGCTCTATCTCTCATTTAAATCTTCACCAGAGTTGGCTGTGGATACCTTGTCCAAGTGCCTGGAGTCCGTAAGTGGATGGATGGGAGAGAACAGGCTGAAGCTGAACCCCGATAAGACTGAGGTATTACTAGTGGGGGACAAGGGAAGGTTGGGTGATTTTGACCTGATACTTAATGGGGTGAGTTTGCCCCTGAAGGACCAGGTCCGCAGTCTCGGGGTCATCTTGGACTCCCAGCTGTCTATGGAGGCTCAGGTTTCTGCAGTGAGCCGGGCAGCTTGGTACCAACTTCATCTAGTACAGAGGCTGCGACCCTATCTTCCCATACATCTGCTCCCACGAGTGATACATGCCCTGATCTCCTCTCGATTAGACTACTGTAATGCGCTCTACGTGGGGTTACCCTTGAAGACGGTCCGGAAACTCCAGCTGGTACAAAACGCGGCGGCACGCTTAATAAAGCAGACCCGCCGCCGTGATCATATCACCCCAGTGTTGATTGAACTACACTGGTTGCCAGTTGTATACCGGGCCCAATTCAAGGTGTCAGTTTTAACCTTTAAAACTCTATACGGCCCAGTTTATCTGAAGGAGCGCCTCCAGTATCACCAAATATGCCGCCAAACAAGATCAGCCTCACAGGACCTTCTCTCGGTCCCACCGACTAAGACAGCTAGGTTGGTGCGGACCAGGGAGAGGGCTTTTTCGATCGTGGCCCCCACCCTCTGGAACTTACTTCCCTTTGACCTTCGGCATGCCCCCTCCCTGTTGACTTTTCGCCGAGCCTTGAAGACCTGGCTCTTCAGGCAGGCCTATGGGATCTCTGGGGTGAGTTAGGTTTTACACTGTATTAATGTAAGATGGTCTTCAGATGAGATGTTATGATATTAATAATGTGATGATTATGTATATGAGCAGATTGTATTTTATATTGTATTTTATATTGTACGTCGCCCAGAGTGTCCGTTCAGTCGGACAGATGGGCGTCTGCTAAATAAAATTTTATTATTATTATTATTATTATTAATGCAATTTGGAAACTATACTTCTGTCAGTGCAGCCTAAAATAGCATTTCCCGGTTTTGCAGCCACATCGCACAGTTGGCTCATATTCAGCTTGTGATCAACAACAATTCCATGTTCCTTCTCGCATGTAGTATTGCTGAGCCAAGAATCCACCATCTTATAACTGTGCCTTTGGTTTCTTTTTCCTAGATGTAGACTTTTGCACTTATCCCTGTTAAATGTCATTCTACTGTTTTCAGCCTAATGCTCTAGCCTATCAAGATAACTTTGAATGTTGTTTCTGTCCTCCAGGGTATTAGCTATCCTTCTCAATTTTGTATCATCTGCAAATTTGATAAGCATTCCCTGCATCTCCTCATCCAAGTTATTAATAAAAATGTTGAAGAGCACTGGGCCCCGGACCGAGCCCTGTGGTACCCTGCTTCTTACCACCCCCCAGTTTGAGAAGGAACCATTGATAACCACTCATTGAGTTAAATTCTGTAGCCAACTGTGGACCCACTGGATAGTTGTTCCATCCAGCCCACATTTAGCTATCTTGCTAATCAGAATATCATGGGGCACTTTGTCAAAAGCTTTGCTGAAGTTGAGATATATTATGTCAACAGCATTCCCACAGTCTACCAGGGAGGTTACTCAATAAAAAAATGAGATAAGATTAGTCTGGCAGAATTTGTTTTTGATTACTTCATGTTGGCTTTTAGTAATCACTGCGTTATTTTCAATGTGCTTACAGATCAACCACTTTATAATCTGCTCCAGAATTTTCCCAGGGATCAACATCAGGCTGACTGGCCTGTAGTTCCCAGGTTCCTCCTTTTTGCTCTTTTTGAAGATAGGGACAACATTAGCCCTCCTCCAGTCATCTGGCACTTCACCCATCCTCCATGATTTCCACAAATATAATAGACAGTGTTTCCGGGAGTTCTTCAGCCAGTTCCTTCAATACTCTAGGATGCAGTTCATCGGACCCTGGAGCTTTGAACTTGTTCAAAGTGATTAGGTATTCCTTGACCATTTGTCTATCAAGCTGCAATCCTGCCCCTTCAACTTCACGTTTGCCAGGAGGGCCATAGACCCTCTTTTGGTAGAAGACTGAGCCAAAGTAGAAACTGAGCACTTCTGCCTTTTCTTTGTCATCTGTTATCATTTGCCATCCTCACTGAGTAGCTGTATCACCATTTCTTTTATCTGTCTTTTACTATGGATGTACCTGAAGAAAGCTTTTTTGTTGCTTTTGGCATCCATCACTAACCTCAGCTTGTTCTCAGCTTTAGCCTTTCTGAAACCATCCCTGCAATTCTGTGCTACCTATCTGTACTCTTCCTTTGTGGTCTGGCTTTCCTTCTACTTCCTGTATTTGTCCTTTTTTGTTTTTAGGTCATCTCTAACCTTTTTGTGAAGCCACATAGGCTTCTTCTGCTGTCTTCAGATAGCAAACCAAATAATCTTGGCTTTTGAAAGTAACATATTTGAAGGAATTTCAAGTGAACAGTTCCTCTGCAAGTTTGCAGAGAAATCGTGGCACAATATACTATATTAACAGTTCAGATCATTATGGTGGGATGATTTGCACAATATACATTTACTTCCTAGTCTGTTTTTTAGTTTAAATAACTTTTGCATGTAGAAAATATTGTATTTTAATTTGATTTGCTTTTTTGAAAACTTCACAGATAATAGTTCCTAATTAAACTGCATAAATTGGGCTTTATTCCCCCCCAAAACCTCTTTTGTAGTGAATGATGCCCCAACCCTTCTGCCCAACCCCATTTTTGTCTCTGCCCACCCAATGAAAATTGTCTTGCTATGCTCCTGGGCCTACCATCTCTGAACAAAGGTGTTAGACAGGAAGAACATCGGAAGTTCTCTTATACCAGGTCACACTATTTCTAGTAGCTAATGTGGTGCCCTCTAGATCCTACAACTCCCATGACTGTGTTTATTTTCCATGCTGCCTGGAGCTGATGGGAGTTGGTCTACAACTGGAAGGCACAGTGTTGGCTACCACTGATCTATAGACCGGAGCTCTCCAGGGTCTCAGGCAGAGAGGCCTTTTCCACCACTTGCTACCATCTTTTTTTTTAACTATGGATGCTACAGACTGGCCCTGGGACCTTTTGTATGCCAATCATGTGCTCTACCACTGTTATCCCTCGCCATTTAGCTGTCATGCCAAATAACCACCAATACCTCTATTTTACATTAGTTAGTCTAATATCCCTTTCAACCATTTAAGGATAGAATATACTAGAGACTCCCAATTTCCCAGTTTTAGCAGCTTTCAGAATTACTTCCCTTCCTAGAGAAAGGACAAGAATCACAAGAGGTTTCATAGATCTCTGCTTATTTAGGATGGTTACAGGTAATAGGAAGTTATGCCAGTATCATAACAATATTTACAAGGATCACAGTGATTGAGGGATATGGTCAGTGAAGATACATTGTATGCCACTTCAATAGTCCCAGGCTGTGAAGCATTTTATACATTTGTGAAATTAATATGAAAATACTACCTTTCATCAGGACAAATCAATCTTCAAGATGCAGAATCAACCTTTTAAGTTCCACAGAACATTTCTGATTAAGAGGGAGAGACAGAGAGAGAGAGAGAGAGACAGACAGAATATGTATTAATGTTGATGGAACAAAATATTTCCTTTAAGGGAAGTGAGCTATGAAAGAAAAAGTCCAGAATATGGTAACATCTGTAGAAGTGTTTCTCCCTACTATTATAAACATATTTATTTATTAACAATATATGTCACCCCATAGACAGAGTTCTGTTATAATAAAAATGTTAAAATACAGTCCAGTATTTTAGTAGTAACGTACCCTTATTTGTATTTTATCATCATTGTGTATCTGGTCTTGCTGTATCACCCAACTCCTGACACAATATATCTCACCTTCAGCCCTCCCTTCCTCCCTCCCCATGACAGAATTAAAAGCCATCTATTAGTGCATGGAGTACAGCTACAAAGCAAAAGGAAGTTCCATGTACAGAATTATAAAGCAAATCAACAGGTGAATCCACCATATTTGAATAATGTTTAGCTGTACTTGGTTTGGGATAAGCAATAAGAAAATATAACAAGAGCAATGGAAATGTTAAAAGGAAAGTGTTAACTTGTAATCGAAATGGAAATGAAAGCTAGACATGTGTTGCTTGAAGACTGCTGTTGATGTACCAGGAAATGTGTTGTATGCACACAGCTGAGTAAGCTACCATACACTGTGACAGCATTGTATCACGTTATTCTTTGAAGAGGCAGAAGGGCCGTAACAATGGAATCCCCTAATTAATACTCAGCACACATTGCATAGGACTTTCTAGGGGAATCCCATGGAATCAATGAGACCCAAGAAAACAATGGTGGCCACCACCTGCAGCTTTCTCACTTTGGAATTATAGTGTCTGCTATCTATTGGGTGGAATTTGGATTATTTGTTTCCAGTGGTAAAGAAAGGTAATGAATTTAGTTTGACAGTTAAAAAAGTTAATATTTGGCATGATACATGCAATAGTATGCATGTGGACTCTAGTACATAAAGGTTTATGCCAAAATAAATGTGTTAGTCTTTAAGGTGCTTGGTTGTTTTTGCTGCAACTCACATGGCTACCCCTCTGGAAGTTATTGTCAGACTGATATCAGTAAGTGAGAATATCTGTAAGGGTGACATCTCTCAAGCCAAATACAGTGGAGAAAATAGTAAAATCTCTCAAGCTTTAAAAAAATTCCTGAGACATTACATTAAAAACAGTGTTTAACAAATGTCCTTGGGCTGAACAACTAACCTAATTTATGTGTCATTTATATTTTTACAGAATACTCTAATCCTATTAATTTTGAAACCAAAAATTAAAAGTTACCAAAAACATTATTAGATGTCAGGCATACCTGTAATACTATTTTTCGTATGTATCATAAATTCTTGCCTTAACAAAAGCTTTGATGACATTAGTTATATTGCCTATATCACTTCCTTGAATAAAATATAAAAATTAATGCTAATACTTCTCCGAGTTTTATGTTTCTGTATCTTGATTGATTATATTTTCCCTTCCTACTGTGTCTTTCTTATTATCTGCCTTTATCCATTAGATCATGAGCCTGTGGGCAAGCCTTAAATTTTATTTATAATACAGCACTTTTTAAAAAGCATTTGGAAATAATAACAATTTAATAATTTATTATTATTAATGACCATGTATTCCTCCTTATACAGGCAATATTATGAATTAATTTTGTCTTATATAAGAGAGAGGGACAGTGTAAACAGTAGCATTTTTCCACAGATTGTTGTTGATTTGTAAGCAATGGAACAGACTGGGTATGGATACACATCTGAATTCAAAGCATCTATCATGATATCTATTTCAGTTACAGAGTATTGATGGAGATGTATATTCCCTTCCATCTTACAATCGGGATGCAAATGCTGTCATTGGCTATGTGTCAAAAATAACAATTGTACTTGACTCTCAAGGGTTAGGGACTCTGTTATTGACCTCTGTGGCAAGGGGATATATGGCTTTTGGTCTGCTATCCTGAACTGAGGTCTGTGTACCAAGGACCCATACATATTATGGAACAAACAGCTGTCTTTATTAAGCACATGAGTTGTTTTAGAGCTACCATCTTAAAAACAGTAATGTTTACATGCTGCCACTATTAAAAGGGAACAATATGACACAGGGAAACTCAGCACTTATAGCAAGGTCTTGTCACATTCGGTGCGGTTAGATGATAACTGTTAAATGAGGCAGTGATGAGGATACTGACATTTACAGTTCTCATGGACAGCAGAAAATCGGTACTTGTACTTAACACTCCTAAACAATTACATACTTCTCAGTTCAAACCTTTTTTCGTTTACAGAAACAGAAATGTCTAATAAAATAGAAAGTGCAATACATGTCCGGGCTCCCTAGGTGCTGCTAAGGAGCCTCTCCTCTTCTCTTTGTTCGGAATGGGGCCATTCCCTCCCCCTCCTCCTCAAATGACAGAACCGAGACATGCGCAGGAGGGCTTATCGCCCTTCCTCCATTCCCAAGGCCGTAGCGGCGCTGCCGCCATGGTCCCCGGATGTACCAGCTTGAAGCGCCAGGTTCGCCCCTGCATTTGGAATCTGTAGGAAGCGGAGCGTCTATGTAGGGAGAGAGCATCGGGGAGCAAGGGGTACAGAGTCAGTCACTAAGTCGTAGACGCTGTGCTCCGCTGGCGGAGGCCGCGTCCGACCCCACCCCTCCAAATAAAAAGAGACCGGCTGTGGCTCGTCTCCTTTGTTGCCCCGGCGTTTAAGTGGGCATTTCCCTCCCGCCTCCCTTTTCCGTTATTGGCGTCAACCGCCCGCTCTAACCCGTGACGCCGTCGGTGGCCGAAGGAGCTGAGCCAGGATGAGCAACTCCAGAAATAACCGCGTGATGGTGGAGGGCGTCGGGGCTCGGGTCGTGAGGGGGCCTGATTGGAAATGGGGGAAGCAGGATGGCGGCGAGGGCCATGTGGGCACCGTGCGCAGCTTCGAGAGCCCGGAGGAGGTGGTCGTGGTGTGGGACAACGGCACGGCCGCCAACTACCGCTGCTCGGGAGCCTACGACCTGCGCATCCTCGACAGCGCGCCCACCGGTGAGAGGAAGGCAGGGGGCGCCTTTTGGGCTGAGCTGAGGGGAGTGGAATGGAGCCGCTTCCTGGGGAGACGGGAGAGGATTTTTCTTCTACTTGGAGGCACTTCAGGTCCTCCCTGTGGCTGGCGTGGCTTCCAGCGTCGTTGGACGCCTGCTTGGATAGCGCCTAGATATCCAGGCGGTCCGTGGTGTTTGCTAAGCGCTTGCCCGCCCTCGGGCTCCTGACTGCATGCAGTTAAGAGTTCACAAAGGCTGTGCCTCAGGGAAAACGAGAGGGGAATCCTGTGGCGGGGACAAAGAGAGGATGCCACACAGCCGGAGATGCCTCAAACTCAATCCTGGGCAGGGAATCCTGGGAAGTAAGTCCAATTTAGTTCAGTTGGACGTACTCCCAGGCAAGTGTTTGTAGAATTGTAGCCTTAGTGGAGCATACAGCTGGTAGGCCCTGAGTAGAAGTATCTATTTAATACAAAAATAATGTATATAAAATGTATATCCATGTACATATAAAATGTAATGCATATAAAAATCTATAATAACTAGAACGGAGAGGACTCTGGTGAAGAGGGGACCTACAAATCTAACCTTGCCATTTGAAGTACATTTTGTTGCAACTTTGCCCCAGTAGAATTAGGATGGGTTTTTTACAGTGCATCTTTACTCAAAAGAAATCCTCCTACTTTCAGGGGAGCTTACTCCCAGGTAAGTATGCATTGGAATGTAGCCTTAGACTGAATAACTTTGAAAGTGGAAGCAACTATGTTGAACATAGCAGTAGACTTGTAAGTAAATGTTAATGGCAAATAGCCCCACTTTAACAGAAACATAGCGTTTGTAATGTTTATAGAAAACTTTGTGCCTGTGGAATGATCAACATTTTAAAGTTGAACTAACAAACTAGATCCCTCTCAGTAATAGTAACAAGCAGAACTACATGGTTTACATGTGTACCCGCTCAAAATTATTATTAAAATACACACTGCCTTTTTAATTTTCTCAAATTATGCATGTTATTATGCCCAGTTCTCTGCATGTGTACTGTGAAGTCCCCAGTGAATGTAATGAGACTCTCAAGCAAGCATTATAGGATTGTAGTCTTTGTTCTGGTTGATGAATAGCCTGCTTAGGGCATTCCACACTTTATGCATCATCTATAAAGGATATGCACATTTGTATAAGCATTTGGGAACCCCGATTGCCCCTTGTACACAACACCTAACAGGTTACCAGTGCTGTCACTCTTACCTATTAAGCAAGAGATCAGGCAAAAAAGAAGTGTTGGAGCAGTGCTTAGAGACAGGGGATTTTCCCTGTCTATATATTTCTGCAGAAAACTTTCTTGAAATGAATTATTTCATTTAATTGGTAGCATAACAAATGGATACTAATAAAACAGTCAAACTGAGTAGTTTCAGAATTGTAAATATATATATGAGTTGTTTTTTTGGACATGCTAAAATGAGCATGTTAACCGTTAGTGCTTTCATTTGGTCTTAACTATGCAAGTCTATGCTGTTGAATTATATCTTTAAAATATGTTCAAGTATTTTAATAAAAATTCAAAATAGAGCTTTGAATAGTTTGATTACATTTACAGTGGAATCAAACATGTCTATTCAGAAGTAATTCATTAAGTTCAGTGGGACATACTCCTAGGTAAGTCTATATAGAATTGCAGCTGCAGTCCTATGTATAGGGTTCAGAAACCTCAGGCACAGGGGCTTCCCAGGCCACACATTTCTGGTGCATACCTGTCATCCCCTCTCTCTAGGCCACACCTCTTGCCAGTCCTGTTTTGCACCCTCAAGTGCTTTTGACTGGTTAGAATGTGTCTTCGGATTGTGATAATGCCTCTTGCTTGCCGCTTGCCTGGGGCAGAGATGTGTTGGGGGCATAGCTGGAATGTAGCTTACTGTATAAAGATAAGACATCTCTACCCACCTTTGGCTGCCTTGCCCACTATAGGTATATGGCTCTGGAAGATTGCCCATGAGGCAATGGGCTGAAGAAGTTTCCCCACCCTTGCTGTATATGGGGGATATCTATGCATACTTACCTGAACTCATTGGGCCTTACTTCTGAGTAGACATATCTAGGATTTCACTGTTAGCATGCTTTGTCTCCTTCCTCATGGTGTAGTCAGTGGCGTCACTAGGGTTGGTGTCACCCGGTGCGGCCCTCAGCGCCTTGTCTCCGGAGAGTGTGAGTGTAGCGAGCAGCCAAACAACAGGGCCCGGGAGCACGCCGCCGCCTCGCTGCTGCTGCCGCCACCGCTGCCACCTTCTAACAGCTGAGGAAGGCAGCCAGCGCGGCACACGAAGGCTCTCGTTGGAGCCTAGGCGGTGCGGGGGTGGTGGTGGCGGCTCTGGGTGTCAACCCCATCTGGAGGTGTCACCCAGTGCAGCCCGCACCTGCCGCACCGCCCCAGTGACGCCCCTGGGTGTAGTGGTTAGAGTGTTGGACTACAAACTGGGAGACCAGGGTTCGAATCCCCACACAGACATGAAGCTCACTGGGTGACCTTGGCCCACTGCCTCTCAGCCTCAGAGGAAGACAATGGCAAACCACCTCTAAATACTGCTTCCCAGGAAAACCCCATTCATAGGGTTGCCATAAGTCGAGATCGACTTCAGGGCAGTCCATTTCCATTTTCCCAAATAAAGTATTTCATTTCTGGTAATTGGAAAACTTGTTGAGATATTTATATAGAGCACAGTGAACTCCCTGGCCTCCATTTTGTTTACAGAATATAGGTCAAATGTGTTAATCAGAATTCAACTGATATAGGGGACTAGGAAACTTGAATATTTTTTTCCAATTCAAAACTCTCCAGAAAATTCACAATATTGTGTGAACTCTTAGATGCCCACTTTTCTCCCCGCAGCCGCTAATTATATGGGGCCCATGAGTGTTTCGTTGATGCACAACTGCCTTCAGTGCATGAGATTTCCTAAAGCAAAGCCTCTACATATCTTTTTGTGAAGAAAGGCCAAAGTCACACTAGTCAGCAATATTACTGCTTGTAGCTTGAATTACTGTTTTGAAATTAATTGAAACTGAATGTGAAAACAGTGTAGTACCAACTAGTAGACACCTGGTGGCTTTTTCCTTTGTATGCTATGTCTGGTTTTTCCTTGGTATGCTTTATTTCCTGTGGCTGTAACTTTTCATTGGTTTTCAGATGCAGCAAGTTTTACAGGGTAGTAATCTTGCTAAATGCAGGTATTTTGAAGACCATTTTTATTTTATTTTATTTTATTTATTTGATTTCTATCCTGCCCTTCCTCCCAGTAGGCGCCCAGGGTGGCACATTGTACTACTTGGGCAGTGAGTATTAGTCTGGGTACAAAATATTAATGATGTGAGAAACTGGTTCTGAAATAAATTGCCAATAGGCTATTGGGCACATTAGGTCTTTCAAACATAAAAAGAAAGTTTTCCACTTGAACCAAAACTAGCTCATTCCGTTCATTCTCTAAGGGCCTAAACTCAAAATAGAGAGGCTGTATATTTGTGGTAGATATCCTTTATATGCAGAAGGTCTCAGGTCCAGTCCCTTGCATTTCTGAATAGTAGGGCTGGGAAAAGCTGCTTGAGACTAAAGACTTTAAAGAATTGTTGGCAGTCGCAACAAAATGCAGGTGGTCATATTATAAAAAAATACTTATAACAGCGTTTCCATGTAAAGTTTACCTTCGATTGTGTCTTATAGTCACTTTGTCTATCATTTGTCATTATTTTATTTAAAAGATATATATGTAGTACTTTGGCAATAAATGCAATTTAAAAAAAATGCGCTCTAGGATTTGACCTAATATTTGAGTAACACAGACAGCTTTGGATAAAACCTTTACAGCTTAAAACACATCATTATTCAGTTGCTTGACTCTTTATTTGTTGATCCATTTGGGTTGTATCCAACTGACCTACTCAGAGTAGACCCATTCAAATTAATGGACTTAAGTTAGTGATGTCCATTAATTTCAAAGGGTCTCCTCTGAGTAGAACTTAGTTGGCTACAACCCTTTCTTGTAAAGTATTTGTAAAAGTTTGTCCACTATTACTAGGTTTATTCTATTAAAAGGAAAGGTTTTTTTCTGAATGCCATTCAAAATGTAAAAATGTCAACATTGTAATCCTATATCCAGTTACCTGGGAGTAAGCTATAATCCTATACTCACTTATCTGAGCATAAGACCTAGTTGAACTCATTGGATTGACTTCTGAGTAGGCACGTATAGGATTACTCTGTAAATAATTTTTCTGAAATGGCTACTTAATTGATAACTCACCACCGGAAACAGTGTTACTGTTGCCTTCAATATTTTCTCATTAGGATTGTAGGTGTGACTATAAGATATCCATTATAATGGTGATTGCCAGGTGAGGTCAGCATAGCATGACAGGGAGGATCATTGTCAGAGGGGGAAGGGGCCTAGGTGGCTACAGACTTGCTTTTTCCCTATACCTCACCCATTTGGCAGGTACCTGGTGGACTGACTTCTGTACCGTCCATGGTGGACTGACTATTGTACCATCCAGAAGTGGCTCACTGGGTTGGGCGGAGCTGCTACTCTAGCTTCATAGCAGGTCAGTCACACTGCATTGGCTCCACTGGTATCTCCCCACTGTCTTCCACTTCCTGGTAAGCACCAGGAACCCACCTGCCAGCGCGATAGTGGTTCTTCCCCACTTGACAAGGTGCTTCTGGTACCCTCTGACCTAAGTGATGCTGTTGGTGAATGCCTGGTTAATTCATAATATAATCTCACTCATCCATGCCACAGTCTTGGATGAGGGAGCCAACTTGACATGCATTACCAAGATCTGTGTCGGCATTTTGGACAGAGTGGATTTCATCCAGCTTTGCCTGCCTGGATACTTGGTACAGCACCAGGCCAGGTTGGAGAGAGGGAAATCACCATGATCCATAAAAGGTCCATGTTGCTCCCCAGGAAACCTCATTGGTGTGGGACAGGCTCTGAGGGTCTGTACTTATTGTTGGGCCAAAGAGACAGAATGGGGATACTATTGGTGTCCCATCGACCCTGCTGCTCAAAAGCTTTGCTGATCAACCTTGCTGAGATGGTCTCTAAAGTTGTTGGAAAACCCCAGGACTTTGGCCTGGGGAATTTCAATGTTCATGCCAATTCTGTTTTGACTAGACCAGCTAGGGACTTCATGGCCACCTTGAAAGCTGTGGGGTCATCTCTGTGTGTCATCAGCCCAACACACAAAGGAGGGTATATCCTGGATTTGGATTTCATATTGGTGAGTGAGGAGGGTGGTCTGGGTATTGCTAAGGTGGAAATCAGCCCGTCGTCATGGTTAGGTTACTACTAACTGGTGGAGTTTGGTCTCATGGTGCTACTCTCTCCCTGCAAGTGTGGGGAACCCATTAAAATGGTCTGCCCCTGTAGACATATGGAATCTGAGGGATTCTTGAATGTTCCAGCAGATTTTCCAGTGTCCAGAGCTGATAATTCTGTTGAGGCTCTAGACTCGCTGTAGAATGGTGAGGCTAAATGGGCTATTGATACAATAGCTACTGAGTGTCCTCTCCTGCTGGGAGGAAAGGTGGGATATAAATCAAATAATTAATAAATAAACATTGTGGAGACTACTGAGCTCCCTGGGTTACTGGTCAGGAAACAGGCCAGGAGGTGACTGGAGTGCAAGTGCCATAAGTCTCAATATGTGGATGATCAAATACAGGTAGGAGCACATAAATGGCAAAAAAGGCCTACTTTACTGTCTCCATTGCATCCTAGAGTAGCCATCCAGTAGACTTCTGTCAAGTGGTGAGGGGCTTATTGTCATCTACCCCTGTGAGCCCAGTATTGGCGCCTTCATAGACCAGCTGTGATGTTTTTGCAAGTCAGTTGGAGGACAAAATCACTCCATGCTGACTTGAACACTGCTATTGATACAGAATAGGTTGAGGTGTTAAATGCACTATTTTATGGGATCAGTTTCTGTTTCTGAGGATGTGGATAAAATACTTATGTCTATGTGATCCACCACATGCTCTCTCCACTCCCCTCGTGTCTTGTTAGAACTAGCCGAGGAGGTTTGACTGGGTGGATCTGAGAAGTGGTGAATGCATCAGTGTGTGATGGTGGTCTCCACTGCCTTGAAAGAGATGGCCATGCAGTTATTCTTGAAAAGACCTTCCCTAGATGTGGAGTTGAATGGTAACTACTGCCCTGTCACACTACCTTATGTTGGGGCAACATGCTTGAGAGAGTGGTAGCTGCAGGCAGTTTCGGATAACACTGATTATCTTGATCCATTTCAGTCTGGTTCAGACCCAGTTGCCTTGATAGATTTCCCTTTATGGGAGAGGAACAAAGAGTGTGATCCTGTTACTTCTGCTCAATTTCTCATCAGCTCTTAATGCTATTGATTGCAATATCTTTCTGGGTCACCTCTGAGAGTTGGGGGTACCATTTTATGGTGGTTGGTTCCAGGTAACAGCATTGGGTATCTCTGCCTTGGCCCTCTGGTAGTTGAACTATGGATGCTGCAAGGTACTTTTTTTTTTGTCCCAGTGCTGTTCATTCAACATCGGGGGGGGGGGCTTCCATCCTGTGGGTCAAACTTGGCCCAACACTGTTCCCAATTTCTCCAAACCTTGACATCAGGTGTGGGGTAGGTAGAGACATGGCTGGATTGGTTGCGCAACAGAGTTCGCTATGGGGAACTCAATTGTGTAGCTAATCACTGCAGAAAACAGTCTTGAAGTTATCACCCTTTTGGTTGTTTATCCATTCTGGATGTGTTTGCATTCCCTTTGAAGGAGCAGATATGTAATTTGGGGTGCTCCTGTAGTCATTTTTGTCACTGGTGGCCCAAGTGGTCTTGGTGGCTCAGAGTGCCGATCACCAACTTTGGTTGATGCAACAACTGTATCTGTTCCCAGATAGTGGTTTATGCATTGGTAACCTCACGGTTCCGACTCCTGTAACATATTGTATGTGGAGCTTCCCCTTTCCTTCATTTGGAACCTGCAGCTAATGCAGAATACAGCAGCTAGGGTTCTTAGTGGATAGGAACACACACTACACCTATGTTGAAAGGACTGCACTGATTGCCTATTAGCTGAGCCATATTCACGGTTTTGCTGTTGGTGTATTTTATTTTTTTAAAAGCATTTACGTACTGCTTAATATTTCAAGAGAGCCAATGTGGTGTAGTAGAGTGTTGGACTATGACCTGGGAGACCAGGGTTCTAATCCCCACACAGACATGAAGCTCACTGGGTGACCTTGGGCCAGTCACTGCCTCTCAGCCTCAGAGGAAGGCAATGGTAAACCACCTCTGAATACTGCTTACCATCAAAACCCTATTCATAGGGTCATCATAAGTTGGGATTGACTTGAAGGCAGTCCATTTCCATTTTTAATATTTCAAAAATCTCTAAGACATAAACAGCTTGGTACCAGGATATCTAGCAGACTGCCCCCCCTTATCCCAGGTCAGTTGCTAAGGTCTTCAAAGGAGGCCTTGCTGGCTATACCATGATCAGCAGAATGGCACTTTAGGACAACTACCATTTTAGTTATCCCTTTCTGTACCTGCTGCATCTGTATTGTAAGCATTTGTATCTTTTCCAAACATTAACTATACTTACCAAGAGTGGGCAGTGGCACCACTGCCCCCACATGCTGAAAGGCACATCTGCAACATATGCGCAAGAGTATGGATTGTGGAAATGCTCCACACGATCAGAATCCTGCTTTTGGGGGGGACTCATGGCCTGGGGGCAGCATGTTGCCTCAGCTTACTTTCATGCATTCCTCTGGATATTGTTGAGTACCTTTTGCTCTCTGGATTACCCTTCTGGGAATCACTTCCTCTTCCACACTGTGTGTATGGTGTAAAAGAAGGTGATGCAGCTGCTCCACAGTGAGCTTGGGGGAGGGGAAGGGAACCTTGCAGTGAACCTTGAGGTGAGCCTTGAGGGCAGGAAACCCCCAAATGGACAGAACTGAAATGCATGCAGCGGGGGGAGGGGAAGCAATCTTCAAATGAAAAGTTTCAACATGTGTTAATAGAGGAAGGGAAATGGTTGGAGAGGCTGAAATGGATGGAAGTAGGGAGAAGCAGAGAGAGAGATGGGGTAGCACTTGTTTTTGACTCTGGCTCTGCATACTTATGGCTTTGTTTCTATCATACAACTGGCATGTGGTCCCTGGCTGCATAGATGCACACTGTGTATCTCTTTACACATGGAGGGGGAGCCTACCACTGTCTGCATGTGCAATGAGTGTGCAGAGAAGAAACCTAGTGACTAAATGGCTATCGTCTTTTTCAGAGTGTTGCTAGAACTGTATACAGTAATCAACGTGTGCTCACGTTCAATTTTAAAATTTGTTTTCAGTTGCTTCTAATAACTCTTAAATGGTCTGCTTATGCTAGTTTAGACAATGTTTTTAGTGGGTAGTTGCAGCCCTATCAGCTCATATGGAAGAGTGGTTTGTGATACAAACACATTACATATGGTTCTTCTCAATACTTGTATTCTAGCTGTACATTAAAAAAATGATGTAACTAAGAACTAGTAATTGAACTTGTTTTCTTCTTCCTCCCAGCCTCTTTTTCCTTTGTGTTGTATCTTTTAGATTGTAAGTCTGAGAGTAGAAAGTGTCTTTTCATTGACATTTGTAAGCAGCTTTTCAGCTTAAGAATGTGATAAAAATGTTTTGAATTGTTAAACATGTGCCATAATTAGTATGTGATCAGATTGAATAATTAATGTTGGTATTATGGGAAGCGTTTTAAAATCTATTTAAATCATGTTACTGATATATATGTATGTATCTGCATATGCTTTTGATGCATGTACAGGAGTATGGTTGCATATATACAGTCCAAAATATTGTGCTAATTTTACTAATTTCCACAGGAATCAAACATGATGGAACAATGTGTGATACTTGTCGCCAGCAGCCAATAATTGGTATTCGATGGAAATGTGCTGAATGCACCAATTATGATTTATGCACGGTGTGTTATCATGGGGATAAACATCATCTTAGACATCGCTTTTACAGAATAACCACACCAGGAAGTGAAAGGTAAATTCTAAATTTTCATAGTTATGAGACAGTGTTGGATATAGAAAGGAATATTGTCACCACCTCAAATTTCAAATGTATTGAAATTTAAGGTATTTTAAAATATTTTTTAAGTATCTATCCCACCCTTTCTCCCAAAATTGCTCAGGGTGGTTTTAATCAAAACAATCCTTTTTAATTCTTGACAATGAACATTTTTGAACAACCTGTTTTTAATCTGACGTTTCTTTTAACCTATCATTTCATATTAAATTTTAGGGTATTACTGGAGTCTCGCCGTAAATCAAAGAAAATCACTGCAAGAGGAATCTTCACAGGTGCCAGGGTAGTACGAGGAGTTGATTGGCAATGGGAGGATCAGGATGGTGGCAATGGACGTCGAGGCAAAGTAAGAGTTTAGAGTATGACAACTCCTTTGTCATTTATAGATCTGGTTAGGATTTGACTCCAGGCCACTCAGGAATTCTCCAGGATTGGTAGACCAGTTAAGCTGGTCCACCTGTGGGCATTTATAGATTCAGATGTATTCCTAGCATTGGGGGGATTTCTCTGCTGATATGGTTAGCAATCCTGCTGAGGCCCTCAGTTGCTCAGACACTTGCACCAAACTCATAAACCTCATGTTACTACTTTGTGCCATTAGCTGACACTGTACAGATACAATGGTGGTGGAGCTTTCTTTGTCACCATTGTTGCCATAAAGTACATTGTAAGAAGACTCAAACTGATATTCAGTCATATTCATTACAAGTTTTCTGCTGCTTGCCTTCCAGCTGCTTCATAACTACTTCTCATGTTACTATTTGGTGTACTAAAGCTGATGGAGCAAGTAGCAGAAAACTTTTAATGAATATGACTGAATACAGGTTTGAGTCTTATGTTACTCAATGGAAGAAGAAAACTCCATCACCGTTGTGTCTGTGTAGTGTCAGCTAGAGGCCCTTTTCAGACTGCTAAAGAGTCTCGTACAATCTGACTTAAAGAAATTGGATGTCGAACTCTTGCTGATCTACTTGTAATACATATGACAGATTCACAATACGTGTTGCAGATAAAATTGCTTGTATCTGTAGAGGAAGGCCAAACAAGAGATGGATTGATTCCATAAAGGAAGCCGCAGACCTGAACTTACAAGATCTGAACAGGGTGGTTCATGACAGATGTTCTTGGAGGTCACTGATTCATAGGGTCGCCATAAGTCGTAATCGACTTGAAGGCACATAACAACAACCAAAGACAGATACAGCCAGTGTACTATACACTGTGGATACCTTTCAACTTGTTGCAGCCTGAGGACATGGATAGGTTACTTGGAGGTAGTGGCTAGCATGAGCCTAGCATGAGTATTCTTGATTATGGTCCCTCATAGTTAATTAGAGCTGCCCGAGGGGATTTGGCTGCCTGGGTTACAGAGGTGGCTTATGCTTCCCTTAGAGGAGATGTGGTCCCTGTTACACTACAAGAAGCATTACTGAGACTGTTTCTGTGAGGGGGAGAGACATGGAACCAGTGGACCTTAATTATAATCCAGTTTCTAATTTGCTTTTAAGCAAGGTATTGAAATGAATGGTGACCTCTTCAGATGGTACTTGATAATACCAATCACTTCAATCCATCTTAGTCTGGGATTTGGCCTAGTTTGAGGCCAATCTGCCTTCGCTGCATTTTGGGGGTTAGATGGGGGAATACGTCCCTATTGATTTTCCTGGCTCAGCCATAGTATCTGTGTGGCATGGTTTGCTGAATTAGAACTTGGGACACTGTGTTGCAGTGGCTCCAGTCCTTTCTGGTCTTTCTTGTGTTAAATAAGATTCCCAAAAGGTGCTGGGAGACAGCTGCTCTGCCCCATGGTACTTGGCTGGTGCAATACTGCAAAGTTCCATTTTGTCTCTTGTTCATTTTAACATCCATAGGAAGCTATTGATTGAGATCATCTAGGGTTTGGTCTGAAGTGTCATCAGTGCTCATAATACCTCTGCTTTCACATTTCCACCAAATAATCCTGGAGGGGGGGCACCCTGCACCAGTGTCTGGAGGCAGTGCTGGAATAGATTAGAGCAAACAAATTGAAGCATAATTCAGACAAGGTAGAATTACTGTTATGGTCCGTCTGACAAAGTTTACAGCTTATGGGTTCTGGAGCTGGTGCTAACCTTATATGCTGAAATCATGTTGGTAGCCGAGTGCTGTCTGCTGGTTTTGGATGCCTTGCCAGTTGCGATCCAAAATGGAGAAAGATGAGCTACATGTGCACTAGTGATATTCATCGTTGTTGTAAATTGCTTTGGGTCACTTTTATGAGGAAAGTGACCAACAAAAACCATCATTATCATACTGGATTAATGTAATACTCCTTAAGTCATCTGCCATTAAAGACAACTAGAGGGTTTTAATTAGGTCAGTTTGTTTCAAGGCCCAATTTAAGGTGCTGGCTTTGACGTTTTAAAGTCATAAATGGCCTGGGACCCAATTATCTAAAGGACCACCTCTGCCAATTTGAACCTATCTGGGTGGGTTGGGATCTTTATTCCAAATTCTGGCCTTTTCTAGCCTTTTCCTGAATCATACCCATTTGAGTACAGAAACAGGGCCTTTTGTTTGCAGTGGAATCCAGATACAGAATTCTCTCCTTGTGTGTTAAGAATACTTTTATGTAGGAGAACCTTTTATCTTTATATGCTGGTGTTTTAAAGAATACTTAAGCAGTGTTATGCTGTGTTATATAGTGATTTTATTGATTATTCAGTGTTTCTATATTTTTTGTAAGCTGTCTTCTTAGGCATTTATCCTAAAAGATTGTATATAAATATATATAATAATAAATAACATGAACAGAGTTCAGAGACATTAGAATTGAAGCATGTCACCTTAGTACCCAGTAGCTACCAGTCTGTCTACTGTTAATGTGGGTGTCAGAATTCTTGTTGAGTGCTTCTGAACATGAGGGTTATTTCACATTCATTTGACTTAAAAATATGCTCCCTTTTTGTGCCTAAAAATAGAAAATAAGGAGGATTTGTCTATTTGTGTCCAAGAACAGCATGGTGCTTTTAGCTGTTTGATTTTGAATAAAACAAGTTCCACTGGAATTGATTAATCGTCCAAATGAACGTATATTAAGACTAAGGCATAACTCAACTTGCTAGTAAAGGTGAATCTGATTAAGAAATTGCTTTCGATAATAAACAAGTATTCAGTCATAAATGGAGGTCCTCCTGTGTATTCCACAACATTTTCTAACTGAGACCAGAGAGGGCCTTTTTGGTGGCTGTGCCCAGGCTTTGGAGCTCCTTTCCCAGAGAGAGATCTACATTGTCCATTTCCAGATGGTGTTCTTCTACTACTGTGTCTTTGCTGAGTGCTTTGAACTTTTTCAACAGGTAGGATATAAATGTGTTAAATAAATGAATAATAAATGTAGGCATTATTATATATAGATTGTAGATAAAGATTGCCTACTTTTTGGCAGCAGACACCTATTTCTCTTCTTTACTTCACTAGGTAACTGAAATCCAAGACTGGAGTGCATCGAGTCCACACAGTGCAGCATATGTTTTATGGGACAATGGTGCTAAAAACCTTTACAGAGTTGGCTTTGAGGGCATGGTAAGGAGTAAAGTAATACAAATAATAAAATTGTTTCATGGGGGAATGGAGCTCGCTCTGCTATTACCTTCTTTTGTGATATCCTTCTGTCAGTTTGCATGCTATTCTCCACTTCATTGTTCCTATAGCTGTAGGGACAGCTCATGTATATGCATAAGTCTGGTGTCAGTTCATTAAACATGCAAACTACTTAAAACTTTTGAGCTGGCTTCTGTCTCAGAGGCATTTTGTTTTGTAAATAGGATATTTATTTAAACACAATAGATGAGAAAATAGCTGAAAGAATTTAATTCCCCAGAAAAAAATGTTAATTTATTTACATCCTATATTTTAGTCAAACATTTGTATATTTTCATAGTATTCTAGTGCTCTTTGAAGTTTTATCTAAGTTTCAGGCTTTAGCAGTGAACCTCTCATGTGGTTTCAGTAGCAATGTAGAATCTGTGGCAAAAATGCGGCAGACTTTTTTTCTTTTTCCCAGTTCAATACATAGCATTGTATAAGCAGAATAAAACATTCAGGCTGCAATCTGATACATGTCTGCTCAGATGTACGCTTCATTGGATTCTTTTAGGTTTACTCCTAGGTAAGTGTGTATTGGATTGTGGCCTTAATGTATTAAATGAGACTCATTAAACGTGAACATATCTGGTTACATGGCAAATGTACATTTTGACATTAGTGAAGTCATTATTCCTTTCGTGTGAAATTTAGTTTTAGTGCTATTTTATTGTCTAGTAGCTTGCACAATTGCACAAACCTCAAATTTTCCCCATTTTCTATCTGGAAATCATTCTCATTTGCAGTTTTCCCCTTACTTTATAAAACCTTTGCTCCTCTTTTTCACCTGAATTGAATGCTTTATGTCTTATGCTGGAAAAACTTCTATACTCCAGTGTCAAAATTCTGTGGCTTAAACATGCTTTGACTTCTTATGTTTCTCCAGTGGGCACAGGACACCCCCAAGTGGGTATTGTCCTCCTTTCCTGTTGCTTGAGGCAGGAAAGAGTTAACACTTTTGTCTTTCTCCTAAACTGAAGGAAGTAGTGATATTTTGAAAGAACTGTATCTGAATGGAAGGCATCTTCATTGACTCTTGAATACTTTTTTTTTAAAAAAATCTGCTAAATGTTCAGCCAAAGATGCATTTAGCTATTGGAAGAAGCTCAGTCAGTTGCCTTTCATGTGCCTGCTTTGATTCTTTTTGATCACATTGAATTGTAGAGGGGTGTGTGGATAAAGTAAACTGCTTTTTAGTTAATGTAATATAGGACCAGATTGTAGCAAACATATCTGTAGCATAGCAGTGTAATTTGTACATGAGTGCATATGTGCTCTATCTTGTAGTTGTGATATTTGTATAAGTGTTCTGGTTTTGAAGTAATCGGTTACTGCCCTTTAATTTTTGAGGATCGTTCTGGGGTATGTTCGTATAGCTCAGTATGACGTATTCTTTTCATGCTGCAATCTGCCAGTACCTCAAGTTTACTACTCTGGACTTTTTTTCTCAATAATAAAGAAACAAAGGTCTTTGCAGCAGCACATGGCTGGGCCTATACACCACCTGTTCCTTTGTTTGCTCCCTCAGTTCCAGATGATACAGATTAGAAGACTCTTCCTATTCGCTTCACACTTTAGTGTACATGTGTCGAATGAACTTTGTCTAATGGGAATTTCTTCAGATTTAACACCAGATGGCTGCTATTTGGGTTAGAAATAGTGAAAACAGTGGTTAGGGAAGGAGAAACATATTAGAATTTGTTGCTAGCTATGAACAGAGGTTTTTTTAAAAGATAAGTTGCTTGTATATTTTGTAAAGGATACACTTAAAATAGCATGCAGAATATTTTGATGTATTAGTGCAAAATACTACAAACAATATATTTTGGTAAAGCTATTTAACTACTGTGGATAGAAAATTTATTTTTACTTTAAAAAAAGGTTAGTTAAGCTTCAGTAAACTATTTTAGGAAGCAGTTTAATGCATATCATGCTATTTAAATTGTTTTTTTTAAATGTGTTTTTAAATTTGTATATTTGTTTTTAATGTTTTTAATTGCTGTAAACCACCCAGAGAGCTTCGGCTATGGGGCATTATATAAATGTAATAAATAAATAAATATTAGACTGGTGCAGCACAGGATGATAGTGTTGCGCAAAGCCTTCTATGAGTGTAATGTGAATGGAGAGGGAACATGATATGAACAGGAGGAGTGATGACAGTATTTACGATCATATCCATATCTGCAGGACTAGGATTTATCTTTGTAGTGATGCTGAGTTATTACCACAAAACTGTGTTTATTTGAAACCCATATCCCAGAACGGGGTAACAACACATAATCTGTGGCAAAGCAGAGTCATCTGTTTTTCAAATTTTCATGAACTGTAGAAGGAAGGGGACGAAGTACGGAGTCTTCTAGAAAGTATGTCAATAAAAGGGTCCACATATTAGGTTACCAAAGTACAAATTATGGCTCAGTAGCAGCCAAATTAATCTATTCATATGCTTAAAGCTAAAGTTTTGTCTCTGCATCTGTTTTCCAGTCAGATCTTAAATGTGTCCAGGATGCAAAAGGAGGATCCTTCTACAGAGACCACTGTCCTGTGCTTGGTGAGACGAATGTAACAAAATTTGAATTCTGGTATATGATTTACCCAAAGCTGCAACTCCACTGGCACAATGGAACTTCCTCTTCCTCTCTCGTCCCTTCCAGCTTCCCTCATGCCCTCAAAATCTGCTGTAGTGGCTTGGGGGCCCTCCAGAGCAGATTTGGGGGTGCAAGTCCTGTTGCATCAGTGGAACTCCAATTGGTGCAGCATTGGATACAGTCCTATAGATTTGTGTGTGCACAACTTAGTATGAGAGTGATACTGTTATTTTAGGTAACAAGATTTTTTTTGTCTAGTATTTACCATAGTTGACAGTTCCCAGCCCTGTGCTATTTTATGTTAGATCTAAGGGTGATACTGTTTATAATATTGATATTGTTTACTGACTTGCTCACTTGTTAGTTATACCGCTTCCATGTTCAAAGGCAATATATCTTTGTTGACCAGTGACAGATGACTCAATCAGTTCTGCTTGTTAACTTTTTAAGGGCTTTGGACTGGCCACTGGAAGAGGCAAAGTGCTAAATAACTAGATGAGGACTCTTTTTTGATCCAGCAATATAACCTTCTCAACTGTTGTATTCATGGAAACTCTGATTCAACTGATATTCCTCTTATTTATTATGGTTAAATGCTTGTTCACACTTTTTGTAAATTCTAGAATCGTGTGTATGGAGCTTTTAGAAAATTGTGGCAGAATACTTACATTGGGGGAAAATGATATACGATCTTGAATCTGATTATATCAAAGTAAATATGCATAGTATTTACTATCCTCACAGAGGTTTTTTGTCTCCCCATCCCTCCATGTAATGAGAGCCAGTGTGGCGTAGTGGTTAAGGTACTGGACTATGACCTGGGAGACCAGGGTTCGAATCCCACACAGCCATGAAGCTCACTGGGTGACCTTGGCCCAGTCACTGCCTCTCAGCCTCAGAGGAAGGCAATGGTAAACCCCCTCTGAATACCGCTTACCATGAAAACTCTATTCATAGGGTCACCATAAGTCGGAATCGACTTGAAGGCAGTCCATTTCCATTTCCCTCCATGTAATACTGTTTTATGTTGGCACATTATTTAACTGCTTGGAGACCAAACCCTCCATATTTTTTACTTACCTGGCTTACTCTTGCTGACTAAGGTTGCAGCCCTATGTGTACTTGAGGGTAAATATCATTAAACTCAAAACTAATAGGATTAGGCTGCCAGAACAGCAGTGTTCTTGTATTCTGTAACATTTATCTTATAACTGCTTTCATTATTATTTGTGAGAGTGAGTGAGGATCCCTGAAGTATTACCATGTCTCTTTCTCTTTCTAACTTTAGGTGAGCAAAATGGTAACCGGAATCCTGGTGGATTACAGATTGGTGATCTAGTAAACATTGATCTTGATTTAGAGATTGTTCAGTCTTTGCAGCATGGCCATGGAGGATGGACTGATGGAATGTTTGAAACTTTAACTACTACTGGAACAGTTTGTGGCATAGATGAAGATCATGACATTGTTGTTCAGTATCCAAGTGGCAATAGGTATATTTTTCAAGTGTTTATGCATACAGTAGCTTGCAGAAGTAATCAGACCCCTGACCAGTGCTCTCATATTACTGAATTACAAATGGTACATCATAAGTTCGTTCTGTATGATATTTTATTTTGAAACACTGAAACAAACTCAGTATCAATTATTGTTAGGTGACATTGGTTTTATGTTGGGAAATGTTTGTAAGAAACATAAAAAACTGAAACATGTTGCTTGCATAAGTATTCAACCCCTGTGCTGTGGAAGCTCCCAATTTACACAGCTGACAGAAATTGCCCTATCGAGAACACAATGACCTTACCATTGACCTCCATCTGTGAACCATTGCAGTTGCTGTCACATTGTCAGGATAAAAGCCCCACTGTTGAAGGATCATTAGTCAGGCTGTGGATCTGAAGGAAAATGAAGACCCAAGAGCATTCTACAGAAGTGGGAGATAATGTAATACAAATGCATAGATTAGGAAAAGGATACAAAATAATATCGAAGTGTTTGGATATCCCAGTGAGCACAGTTGGATCAATAATCAGGAAGTGAAAGCTGCATCACACCACCCAGGCACTGCCAAGAAAAGGCCGTCCCTCAAAACTCAGTGCTTGAACAAGGAGGAGACTTGTGAGAGAAACCAGAGAGAGGCCAACAATCACTTTGAAGGAGCTACAGAGTTCAGCAGCTGGGAGTGGAGTAATGGTGCACCAGTCAACCACATCAAGAGCTCTACATGACACTGGCCTGTTTGGGAGGGTGGCAAGAAAGAAGCCGTTACTCAAAAAGTACCATCTGAAGGCACTTCTAGAGTTTGCCAGAAAGCATGAGAGTTCCCTAGCTGCAGTGTGGGAAAAGGTTTTGTGGTCAGATGAGACCATAATAGAGCTTTTTTGCCAAAACTTAAAGCGCTATGTGTGGCACAAACCTAATACTGCCCATGCCTCAAGGCACACTATCTCTACAGTGAAGTATGGTGGTGGCAGCATCATGCTGAGGGGATTCTTCTCATCCGCAGAGACTGAGCATCTTGTTAAAATTGAAGGAAGAATGGGTGGAGCAAACTACAGGGAAATACTGCAAGAGAACCTGCTTCAGTCCACTAAAAAACAAGCTTGGGAGGAAATTCACTTTTCAGCAGGACAATAATCCCAGACACAAGGCCAAAGCAACCTTGGAGTGGCTCAAGAACAAAAAGGTGAATGTCCTATAGTGGCCCATTCAAAGTCCTGATCTCACTCCTATTGAGAATCTGTGGCACTCTTTGAAAATTACGGTCCACATGTGACGTCCAACCAACCTGAACGACCTAGAGCGCATCGGCCAAGAAGAACGGGCCAAAATCCCTCCGACACTATATGCAAAGCTGGTACATACGTAACCCAAAAGACTTAAATCTGTTATTGTAGCGAAAGGTGGCTGTACCAAATATTAATGTGTGTGGGGAGGGGGTTGAATAGTTACGCAAGCAACATGTTTCAGTTTTTTATGTTTCTTACAAACATTTCCCAACATAAAACCAATGTCACCTTACAATAATGATTTTGAGTTTCAGTGTTTCAAAATAAAATATCATACAGAACGAAATTACAGTGTACCATTTGTAATTCAGTAATATGAGAGCATTGGTCGGGTCTGATTACTTTTGCAAGATACTGTATGTCAGTTTTCCACATACTGCTCAAAGTGGCTTACATGAACAGTAAGCAAATCAATATATATGTATAACAAAAACATAGTACTATATCAAGCACATTGCGGAAATACAGTCTTATAGCCACATTAGCAAACTAACAAAAACACTTGTGGATTTAGGGAAACATAGAGCTATATAGGAAAACATATAGCTGTATTGGTGCAGTAAGAACAGAGTTTTGCTTTTGTGGAACCCCAATCAGACTTGGGGATGGGGTGTTCTTGACATTGTGCTTTGACTCAGGGCGGGGAGTAGTGAGAGGAGATGCCTGACTCACCCAGATCCTCCTTATTCTGCCAACACACAGAGCTGATGCATGTCCTAGGAAAAAAGTTTACATACCACATAGGCTTAACTAAGGGAAGAAAGGACAGTATGCCATCCCACATCTGAAAATTTCAGATAAATTTTCCCTGCCCATCTGCAGCCCTTGGGGACATTTTTTTGCACCCCACCCCATAAAATACTGAAAAGCTGGGCTGACAAATTCAGCCTAGTATGATACAGAAATGATTGCAAGCCCTATTTTTTAAATAAATATTTTATTATAAGCTCATCATTTTTTTTACAACAAAGTTAAACAGTCCCTTTCTCCCAAACTTAAGCAAAATATTGCTTTAGACACTTGTAAACACATTGTGCTGCCAGTATCAAAGTGCACAGAAAGAGCAAATATTTTTTGCCTGGAATACTTGATGCTTAGTTGCCTTGGGGAGTCAGAATGTGTTCTGAGAAGTTAGCATATGGGGCCAGTAACCTATTACAGAAATGAGGCCACTTGAATCACATCCATGTTACTTTTAAAACTTGAGGGACACTCTTAAGCTTTGTTGTTATGTGCCTTCAAGTCGATTACGACTTAAGGCGACTCTATGAATCTGTGACCTCCAGGAGCATCTGTCATGAACCACCCTGTTCAGATCTTGTAAGTTCAGGTCTGTGGCTTACTTTATGGAATCAATCCATCTCTTGTTTGGCCCTCTTTTTCTATTCCCTTCTGTTTTTCCCAGCATTATTGTCTTTTCTAGTGAATCGTGTCTACTTGACCCAAAATTAAAACCTATTGGACTCTTGCAAAATCAACCAGTTGCAGTCTGGCAGAGTGTGGGCTAAGACTTGTTAATAGTGCAGCGGTGCAGTTAATAAAACACTAAAATCTTCATCATAATGTTTCAAGCAATTGGTATTTTCTAGGTGGACCTTTAACCCTGCTGTTCTCACCAAAGCCAATGTTGTCCGAAGTGGAGACGCTGCTCAAGGTGCTGAAGGTGGTACCTCACAATTTCAAGTGGGTGATCTTGTCCAAGTTTGTTATGACCTAGAAAGAATTAAACTGCTTCAAAGAGGACATGGTGAATGGGCTGAAGCGATGCTCCCTGTAAGTTTATATAAATGCTTGTTTCAATATGACATTTCAAATTTCAGTGGGGGTTTGTTTACTTTGAAATTTTGTAAGCTAAGTCAGGTTTCTTCTGTCTGAGAAACTGTTCAGTGCAGACGGGAAATCCTGCATTTTCCCCAGGTAGAATGCCATCACTTGGGTTATAGCGCCATCTAGCATCCGAAGGCAAGAATGTACTGAAGTCAAGACCTGGGCCATCCGTGCCCCTCCCACCCCAGTTCATTCTTGCCTTCATCCGAGGCAGTGCTATCTACGTTTAGTGAGATTTTTTGTGGTGATACACGTGTGTGGAGAGAGAGTATTTTTTGTGGTTGGGGGACTGGGTGCACTTCAGTTTTTCCCTTTTCTACCTTGCTCTTCTCCCTCCCTCGATTCCCCTTCCCTCCTCTCCTCTCCTCACTAATCCTGTGCTAGGGGGGTTGGTTTTCTTTCCCCTCTTCAGTTAAGGGGCTGGCAGGGGGTTAGTATTTTCCCCCATTTTTTGGTTTCTTCCCCTTCCTTGATCTGCTTCCCCCCATACTTTTAGGGGGTAGGGTATTTTTCCTCCCTCTTCTTGATCATCAGGGCTTGCGGAGGCGGCTCCAGCGGTTGAGGGGGAGCTGCGCCTGATGTCAAAGGTAGCTCCTGCATTCTTTCCTCCTAGTGTTTCAGGCAGCTTGCTGCGACCAGGCTGGCCAAGACTTGCGACACTACTGGCAGCCGCCATTGTCGGCCATTTTGTTGGGGTTTTTCCCCACCTTTGGCACAATCGCCATTTTGCCTGCCTTACAGTTTTCCCGCCCTTTTTTGCTTGGGCTTTTAAAAACACTTATCCCCCCCCTCCACATATAGCAGTAGTTAGTTACCCCTTATTACAGGGGGATATATAGGGCTACAGAATACTAATGTTATTTTTGTTTAAAAAAAGAAATACCAGGAGGCAGAGAGGATACCAGACATACAAGTTCATAGGATCAGTACTGCACACACACCCTCTATGTGTGTGTGCCTGGATTTTGACTTCTAGAGGACAGAGAGCCTACCAGATATACAAGTGCACAGGAGCAGTACTGTGTACCTGGGCTTTGACTTCAATTTCCTAACTAATAGTGCACTTGGGGCTGTACCGCTCCCCTCGTCCGTGGGCATGTACCAGTGCCTTTATTGACACCACACCCCTCTTCTAGTGCATGTAGTGATGACAGATACCGCACCCCTCACTCTTGTGCATGTATAATATGGTGGATCAGCTGCCAGATGTAGCCCAAGGTCTAGGGACAGAACAGCATTGCAAGGCCCCATCACACCACAAGTCTACAAAGCACAAGCAACCCAGACTCCACTCCAAGGCTGTTGCTAAAACCAAACACTTGTCTAGCCACAGCGCTGCCAGGTGAGCACAATACGTGTCAATTCCAGCCTCAGAGGAAGCTGGCCAAGAGAGATTAACAGCCCTCTTTCATTCACCCAAGATCTTCTGTGGCTCAGAGTGGTAAGCGGCTGTAGTGCGGCCGAAGCTCTGCTCACGGCCGGAGTTCGATTCCAATGAAAGGAGGAAGTCAAATCTCTGGTAAAAGGGGTCGAGGTCCACTCAGCCTTCCATCCATCCGTGGTTGGTAAAATGAGTACCCGGCATATGCTGGGGGGTAAAGAAAGGCTGGGGACGGAACTGGTAATCCTACCCCATATATACGGTCTGCCTAGTAAACATCGCAAGACGACTCGCACTACAAGTGTGGGGACACCTTTACCTTTACCTTTTTTTTCATTCACCCACTGAGTCATCAGAGGATGAGTTTGAAGGGTTTCCTAGCCAACCAACTTTGGACTGCTCGTCTCAATCTATGTCAGCAGCTAAAGCCCACACATCTCACCAGTCTGATGAGACTCTTGCACCTCTCCCTCAACAAGTGCAGCCACCTCTGCCTCAACAAGTGCAGCCAGTGCCTCTGGACCCTCAGATGGCCACTCTTGCTCCTCTGCTGGGGTTGCAGTTGACTCTGGAATTTGTTTCCCAGCTGAAGGATGCCTTGTTGGGTTCCCTCTCTCAAGCACAGTCACTGCCACAGGTGAATCCACTGGCTCAGCCCATTTCAGGCTCTCAGGGATCGCACTGTGCGCATCTTCACACCAGCGCTATTGGGCAACACTGCTGTACCGATGAAGCTCCACCCGATGAAGCTCCACCCCCATCACCAAATCCCTGCGATATCACCAGAGGCAGAATTGGAGGTGAAGTGACGGGGCTAGAGGATCCCTCGTGCTCTCTTCAGGTCGAAGGAGATGAGTGGAGTGGTGATTCAGAATTGGAGGAGGACCCATCCTATCGGCTTCTTGACTCTGCCGACTACTTTCCACTCTTTTGTAGAGTCCTGGACACTTTAGGTCTCCAATCTTTGCAAACCAAACCTACCACCCCTCCTGTGAAGGAAGCCAGGATTCTGAGATCTCCCAGTTTGGCAGATCACTTCGTTCCCATGCCAGACCCCATTGACAAGCTGGCCAAGGAGGAATGGTCTCGCCCGCTGCATGCACACCGGTTTTCAGCATTGGCCAACGGACACTATGCCTTGGCTCCAGAGTTCATGAATTGCCTGAATGTTCCAGGGGTAGATGATCCGATTTCTAGTTTGATATCCAGGTCCCTCCTCCTGAAAGAGGGGAACTCCTAGCTCAAGGATCCTTCGGAATGATGGCTAGACTTTGCTCTACGCAAGAATCATGAAGCTACCGCCTCCATTTTCTCAAGAGCCTCTATGGTGTGGCTGGACGAACTCTTAGAAGAACCTAATCCTGATCCAGTCAAACTTAGAAGGGTCCTGGTGAAACTAAACAAGGCTGCAGCGTTTGTGGCCGACGCCACCTTGGATGCCACTCAGCTAGGAGCACGGGCACTAGCTGCTGAAGTAGTGGCTTGAATACTCTGGCTTCAGCACTGGGACGCCGATGCCATGGCCAGGGTCAATTTGTCCACGGCCCCATACTCGGACACATTGCTGTTCGGTGAAGAAGCCCTCAAAGCAGTTCTAGTAGACCCTAAAGATGAGCGAAAGCCAAAGAAGGATGGTTGGAGGCCGTTCAGAAGGTTATTATTATTATTATCATTATTTTTACCCTGCCCTTTTTCCAAAACTGGAACTCACGGCGGCTTCCAGATAAAAGCACACATATAATTAAAAACATACAAAAGACTAGATTAAAATCAAATTAAACAATTTACAGTATTAAAGCCATTCATACATACAGTTAAAATAATTCAAACTCAGTTTAAAATAATACAATTAGGCAACAGCAATGCAGCAGCCTTCACGACCTGTCCTTAACAGCTTTCAGTTCCAAAGGCTTGTTGAAATAAAAAATTCTTTGCTTGCCGACGGAAGGACTGCAAGGAGGGGGCCATTCTTGCTTCCCTAGGAAGGGAGTTCCAAAGCCTTGGGGCAGCCACCGAAAAGGCCCTATCTCGTGTCCCCACTAGTCGTGCTTGTGAGGACATAGGTATTGAGAGAAGGGCCTCTCCTGAGGATCTCAGGGCCCGGGCAGGCTCATATAGGGAGATACGGTCTGACAGATAGCCTGGACCTAAGCCATATAGGGCTTTATAGGTCATCACCAGCACTTTGAATTGTGTCCGGAAACAGAGTGGCAACCAGTGGAGCTTTTGTAACCGGGGAGTCGTATGGTCCCTGTAACCAGCCCCAGTTAAGATTCTGGCTGCAGCACGTTGCACCAACTGAAGTTTCCGAACAGTCTTCAGAGGCAGCCCCACATAGAGCGCGTTACAGTAATCTAAATGGGATGCAACTAAGGCATGTGTCACCGTGGCCAGATCAGACGGCTCAAGGAACGGGCGCAGTTGGCGCACTAATCTTAATTGTGCAAAAGCACTCCTGGCCACCGCAGAAACCTGGGCCTCCAAATTTAAAGCTGAGTCCAGGAGCACACCCAAACTGCGAACCTGCGTCTTCAGGGGGAGTGTAACCCCATCCAGCACAGGCTGAATCCCTATTCCCTGATTTGTTTTTCGACTGACCAGGAGCACCTCTGTCTTGTCTGGATTAAGCTTCGATTTGTTCGCCCTCATCCAGTCCACCACTGATGACAGACACCGGTTTAAAACCAAGACAGCTTCCTTGGAGTTAGGTGGAAAGGAGAAGTAGAGTTGGGTGTCATCAGCATACTGATGGCACCGAACCCCAAACCCCTGGACAACCTCTCCCAGTGGTTTCATGTAGATGTTAAATAGCATGGGGGACAAAACTGAGCCCTGAGGGACCCCACAGGCCAACGGCCAAGGAGTCGAACAGGAAACCCCCAGCACCACTTTCTGGGTTCGTCCCTCCAGGAAGGAACGGAGCCACTGTAAAACAGTGCCCCCAAGTCCCATCCCAGCAAGGCGGCCCAGAAGGATACCATGGTCGATGGTATCGAAAGCCGCTGAGAGGTCCAGCAGAACCAACAGGGACACACTGTGGTATGGAGGTTTG
This sequence comes from Rhineura floridana, assembly GCF_030035675.1. Taxonomy (NCBI): domain Eukaryota; kingdom Metazoa; phylum Chordata; class Lepidosauria; order Squamata; family Rhineuridae; genus Rhineura; species Rhineura floridana. The sequence continues at coordinate 245,413,859 of NC_084480.1, forward strand.
CTCCATACCGCTCATTCCAGCCCTTTTGAGGGGGCGGGGCCGCAATTCTCGATTTCCCAACTTCCGTTCCTCCAGGGGAACCTGGCACAAACAGCGATTCCAGGGCAGATTTCAGCAACAGGGACGACAGGGTCCTTCCTCTTCAGCATATGGAAGAGGAACTCATCAGTGCTGGCAATACTGACACCATCCCTGTCGGAGGCAGATTGCTCCATTATGCACAGCACTGGCTAAGTTTAACAGGGGCCTCTTGTGTCAGGGATCTTTTTTCTCATGGTTACGAGATAGAGTTTTGGTTAACACCCTCAGAAAGAATGCTTTCTTCTCCCATTCGCAAGAAAGGCAGAAGTTCATGCAGGAAGCCATAGGACATCTACTCGACATAGCTGCAGTAGAACCAGTTCCGCCAGCAGAGCGCTCGGGGGGGGTGCTACTTCGTTTTGTTTGCAGTTCCCAAGAGAGATCGGTCGTGGAGGGCGGTCTTAGACCTCACATTTGTCAACCGCTTTGTAAGTGTTGACGGTTCAAAATGGAGTCCCTCACATCGGTTACAGAGCCTCTGCAACGGGGAATTTTTGGCCTCCATCAACCTAAAGGAGGCATACCTCCACGTCCCAATCTGTCCCACCTGCAGACGGTTCCTGAGGTTCACGTTTGGCCAGCATCATTTTCAATACTGGGCCATGCCGTTCGGACTCTCATCGGCCCCAAAAGTATTCACCAAAGTGATGGTCACCCTTGTGGCTCATCTCCGCTTCCAGGGGGTCCATATTTATCCCTATCTAGACAATCTGATGCTTCGGGCGGCCTCCAAGGACCTTGCCTGCGCTTGGGTCATTGCACCCTCGAGGTCCTGAGAGCCCACGGTTGGTCGGTCAATATTGATAAGAGCCAACTAGATCCGACTCAACGGCTGCAGCATCTGGGAGCAATTTTGGACACGGTGCAAGCCATGGTCTTCCTCTCTCATTGCAACCAGAGCGCACTGCAACCATCAGAGATGTGGCTCAACTGATACGTTGCTCGAGGGCAGACGTGATGTTGCTAGCAAAGGCACTGGGGATGTATCCACCATTCACATTGTATCATGGGCTTGGCATCATACTCGTCCACTCCAGTGGGCCTTATTGCCGTTTCAGTTGGACATTGCCAACTCCAACCACGGGGAAATCTGCCTGGATCCCTCACTGTGTTCTTCCGATGGTGGGCTACAATTCGGAATCTCAGCAAGGAAACTCCATTCAGAGAACCGGATAGGACTGTAATAACCACAGATGCCAGCCTGAGTGGCCGGAGGGGCCACTGCAAGTCCCGCTTTGTCCAAGGTGTCTTGTGCAGGTCAGAGGAGAACCAGAGCATCAACTGGTTGGAACTAAGAGTGGTCCATCTGGCTGTTTGACATTTTCAACCCATGTTCCATCTGGAGCATGTCTTGATCCGGACAGACAACACGTGCGTAAAATCGCATTTGAACAGGCAAGGGAGAACCAGGTCAAAAATTCACCAGGCAGAAGTGACCTTGATTTTCGATTGGGCCAAAAGTCACCTGATGTCGTTGAGGGCAGAAAACCTCAGTGGGGTTTTGAATGTGGCAGCCAATTGGCTCAGCAGACAACAGGTGATCCCAGGAGAGTGGAAACTGCATCTAGCTGTGTTCACTCTCATTCAGTGTCGCTTTGGCAACCTATCAGTGGATCTGTTCACCTCGAGTCACAACTGCCAGCTGCCCTGGTACTTCTTGAGTATCTAGAGACAACAACAGAATCGGTAGATGCTCTCCTGACACCGTGGCTGGATGGACTTCTTAACGTCTTCCCTCCAATTCCTCTGCTGGGCAGAACGCTGAGAAAAACTTCGACTTGAAAGGGCTCAACTGGTTCTGCTAGCCCCTTATTGGCCTTGCCAGCCGTGGTTCTTTGACCTGCTATCACTATCAATAACAGATCCTTGGGGGCTGCCAACCAGGCCAGACCTGTCACAGGGACCAATCTGGCACCCGGATCCCGACTGGCTGAGTCTGACAGCTTGGTGTTTGAATGGATGTAGTTGATTCGCACAGGCCTATCACAGGAAGTCGCTGACAATTCTGGCGTCTAGAAGACCATTGATGAATCGCATCTACCAGAGTACATGGTCCACTTTTTCCACCTGGTGTGTATCACAAGCCTTTCAACCCTCTCAAGCCATGTCCAGCAGGTGTTGCAGTTTCTGCATAGAGGTCTGAAGATGGGTCTAAAAGCAAACACTTTGTGTCATCAGGCTTCCGCTATATTGTCAGTTCTATCCGTTAATGGTTCTGGTGTTTCCATGGGCTCACACCCGCTGATCAAACTTTTTTAAAGGGAGCTGCTTCCCTTTCTCCACCAGTGTGTCACCATTTCCCTTCCTGGAGTCTACCAAGGGCCCCGCAAGCCCTGCAAGCCCTGCAGCACCCTCCCTTTGAAACCCTTAGTTCAGTACCATTGCGCCTGTTGTCATTCAAGGTCCTGTTTCTGGTGGCGGTCACCTTGGCAAGAAGAGTTTCAGAGTTGGGAGCACTGTCATCTGCCCACCATCTCTGCATCTTCCATAAGAACTCTTGTGTTACGCCCAGATCCGTCCTTCCGTCTGAAGATCAATTCAGTGTTTCACTGCAGCCAGGACATTATTCTTCTTTCGTTCAGCCCTAAGCCTGTTCATCCACTAGAGAAGACCTGGCACTCAAGTGATGTTCGCAGGGCCCTCAAGACTTACCTATCTCGAACCCAGGATATAAGGTTAATGGATTCACTATTTGTATCCTTTCACCCACTTTCATTGGGGGGGAAAGTTTCTAAATCCACTTTGTCTTGTTGGTTACGCGCCTGCATTGCACTGGCTTATGAATCGTTTAAGCTAGGTCGGCAGCTACTACTATGGCTGTATTCGCAACCAACACACCTCTTGCAGATATTTGCAGAGCGGCTGTATGGGCTACTCCAGATTCCTTTATCAAGCATTACAAGATAGATTGCTACGCTTCTGCCGATGCCTCTTTTGGGAGGCGTGTTCTGCAACAGGTTATTTCTCATTCGTAAGCTGTGGGTGGTTCCTCCCTGTTGGGGCTGCTTTGGTATATCCCACGTGATGGGATGCTACCTGGGGAAAACGGACCATTGGTCTCACCTGAAGGTGGTCTTCCCAGGTATCATGCCATCATGGCCCTCCCTGTTGGAGGATGCCTGGGTATTTTGTACCACCTTTCAAATTATTACTGTTCAAAGTTGTGTTGCTCTACATTGTGTATCTGAGTCAAGATCTTTCTTGATCTATTAGGAATGAATGTGGTTCTGTATTATTTGGGGCAGTGTCCCTATTTTCCTTTCTGGTAGGCCTGTTGGTCCTTTTGTACCTTTTCAGATATCTCACTTCGGTCTTGTCGCGAATGAACTGGAGTGGGAGGGGCACGTATGGCCCAGGTCTTAACTTCAGTACATTTTTGCCTTCGGACACTAGATGGCGCTATAACCCATGTAATGGCATGAGACCTGGGAAAACCACCCTTCAGGTGAGACCAATGGTCCATTTTTGTTCTGTGGTGCCAGTTGAGTAGAAATCTGAGCACCAGTACAAATGTTGATTCATGTACTAAGATTGGTATCAAGTGTGACCTTGTATTGGTGTCAGGATACTTATGCCCACTCATGTCTTGTGCAAGCATAGGAATTCCTAGTATAATACTATAATGCTCTCTCCTAATGCTTGGAAATAGATTATTCTTTTTAAAATTCATCCAGAGAAACTTGATGTGGAAATATTAGTCTGGATACGTCATTAAATCAATGTGTGAGGAAAACTTGCCCTCTACCTCTTTCAGAACAGTTGTTCTAGTTCTTCTTTTAAAACCGCAGTTTGTGACCCAGAGAGAATTAATTTCTGTTAAAACACCTTCAAAGTGATTTAAATTTATTGGTGATCTCCCTTGAAATAGAGGTGTGGCATGTCCAAAGCACACATAACAAGGTTCTCTTCCCATGTAAATCCAGATAATCACCCCTGTATAATTAGCCCAGTGGGAGGAGAATATTTATCTTCTGTTGGATGTTGCCATTGGATGGTATTCAGTGGTAGTCCTACTCAGAGTAGACACATTGAAGTTATTAGACATGACTAATTTAGGTTCTTTAATTTCTGTGGGTCTATTCTGAGTAGGACTTAACTTCCATGACAGTGGGTTGTATTCAGCTCAGTAGTAGTGATAAATCTGGAATGAAAGTTGGTGGAAAATCATGTCTCTGTCTTTTTGGGGACACTGTCACTTGACATTTCTCACTTTCTGGCCTCTCACCCTTCTGTACTGTATATACTAAATCCATGCCTAGGATTAGATAATTATACAATGTTATTGCAGTTGATTTTCTTAGAAGTTATTAATTTTCTGGTCATCTCAAAAGTTCCAAGATATCTGGACCAAAGAAATCCCAACAGTAGGTGTTTGAATAGCCAAAATGATCTCACATTAGGGGCATGATAATTTAAGTAACAACTGAAATTATTGGAAAATATCCTGCCTTTCTGAACAAGTTCACAACAGAAGATAGCTGAATTTTAATCTAACAATTACCCATTCTTCACCTTTTTAGCATTCAGAATGCCTTATCTTGAGGTTTCAGGCAATAGTGCAGCATTCTCCAATGTGGTACCCACCAAATGTTTTGAACTACAACTCCCATCACTCCCAAACAGCATGGCCAATAGTCAGAGATAATGGGAATTGTATTCCAAAACATCTGGAGGGCAGTAGATTGGGAAAGGATGCAACAGTATAAATACAGGTTGAACTAGAAAATAACAGTATCCGTATGAGATATAAAAAACTGTAAGTATAAAGCTGTAACTATAAATGATATGTGTTGGGGTCTGTCTTGTCTTCTATTTAGACTTTAGGTAAAGTTGGAAGGGTCCAGCAGATCTATTCAGACAGTGACTTAAAAGTAGAGGTTTGTGGAACTTCTTGGACATACAATCCAGCTGCTGTGTCAAAGGTGGCATCAGCAGGCTCTGCTATAAGCAATGCATCTGGTGGTAAGTTAGAAACTTAGTGTCTGCATGGTTTGAAATTTTGAAATGTGTGTTAACTAAGAGAAATAACATGCAATGAAAGTACTTCATTAACTTACAGGGAAATTTCATTTTCTTAATGTGGAAGTGTTCTAAAATATTCTATTTCAAGGAAGAATAGTAGAAGGATAGTCGAGTACTTTTACCTTGTATATGAATTGAGTTTTAGAAGAAAGTGTTTATTGTGTGGTGTGGCAAGCTGCTTCAGATGAATAAAAATCAGGTTATAGAATAAATAACATGTCTTCTTGGAAGAAAGTCCTATTGAAGTCAGTGGGGATTACTTCCAGGTAAGTGTCTATAAGATTGGAAGATCGCATGTAGCCCGTGCAGTAAATTGTTCCAGCACTAGTAAGCACTAAATCAACCCCACATGATGGTGCAAGAAAGCTTCTAGGCAGTTACAAAGGAAGTAATTCCTTGCATGTTCTGAATTGGCTAGATGAGGACCTATAAACAAATTGAATCCTGTTACGACAAACTCTATGGGTGATCAGTCCTAAGGCCAGAATTTAGAACTGTTCCTTGTTCTGGATGGGGTCATGCTATTACCTAAAGGAACAGATACATAGTTTGGGGGTGCTCATTGAACCATATTTGTCATTAGGCATGGAGTGCCTATTACCAGCTTCGGATGGTGTACCAACTATGCCCTTGCCTGGACAGGGATAGTTTAGTCACTGTAGCTCATGCATTAGTAACCTCAATATTAGATTATTGTTGTGCATTCTATATGGTGCTTCTCTTGCATTCGGCTGAAAGTTTCAGCACTATGCGGACCAGCTAAGTGGAGCACGCAGCAGGGCTGTGGAGTCGGAGTCGGGAGCAATTTTGGGTGGAGTTGGAGTTGGTAGAAATGTTCCAACTCCGGCTTCAAAATAAATTTTGATAGACAAATTTTAAAAAATATAAATTCAAAATGTCAAAGAAGCTTCCCATGAAGTCAGCTGTAGTTGAGCATTTCACCATAACTCAAGATGGAAAACATTTTGTGTGTCAGTGTATGACACAGGACCCAGATGAAGACAAATGCTGTGATGCCAAGATCAGTGTATATTCAGGCAGCGATAAAAATGCTCCTACGAGAGCTTCCAATTTAAAAAGACATTTATAGCGCTTTCCAGGGCTGTGGAGTCGGAAGCAATTTTGGATGGAGTCGGAGTCGGACAGTAGAAAAATAGAGGAGTCGGAGTTGAAGGTTTGGCGTACCGACTCCACAGCCCTGGCACCCAGCTATGCACATACTTTACTAGTGCTGAAGGAACCACACTGGCTGCCAATTAGCTACTGGGCCATGTTCACTGTTTTATTGCTGAGATATAAGGCCCTAAGTAATTCAGGGTGTTTGCCTTTCCCATTATGCCCAGCCATACCTTAAGATGAGGCCCTGCTGATTATACCATCACTGGCACATTGTTGTAAAATGTTTTCTTGGAAGTGGTGTTTCTTTGTGGTAGGACCAGCCCTCTAGAATGCCTTCCCACTTGCAGTATGGAAGGTACCAAATGTGATGAGCTTCAAATCATAACTGAAGACTCATCTGTTTTAACAGGCTTTCCCTGACCTTGAAGATCTTTTTAAAGTGTGCTGCTATGTATTATATGGTATTGTTGTGTTTTAGTTCCTTTATTTGCTTTGTAAATGAGTTTTAGACTGTCCTGGTTTTGTGTGTGTGTGTGTTCGAGTTCGTGTTCAAGAAGGAGGGACCCACAACAAAACGTTTCAATGAATCCCCAGCCTCTTAATACAATTGTTCCTGCTGAGAACTTGAACCAGCCTGGAAGAGAATTGTTCTGGCAGGGTTTGGGACTCACATAGGATACCTTTTTTCTTTTCCACCCTCCTGAAATCATCTTTTCTGTACCTTATAGTGCCAAGAGACTCAGGATTGGGACTTGCTGCCAAACCTGAATCTGAGCACTTGATTGCTATATAGCCAATGGGAGGGGATGAGTATTTTAAATCCATGGCACCTTTCCTTGCTAATCCTGACATTCAGCCTCTAGGATACCATACAATGTTAGGAACTCAAACGGGCCAGATGCTGCTCTCTCCCACTCCATTTCCCTCTTTTAATAAACACCTTTGTCATGGTTCAGCTACCCTCAGCTATAAACTTAATTTCTAGACTCTCACTGTCTGCTCAACTTGTAGTTCTTCTAGATCAGCCTTTCCCATCCTTTGGGTCCTCAGATGTTGCTGGACTACAGTTCTCATAATCCCTGATCATTAACCATGCTGGCTGGGGCTGATGGGAGTTGTAGTCCGGCAGCATCTGGGGACGCAAAGGTTGGGAAAGGCTGCTCTTAGACTCTTTTATCTTTTTTCTCTTTGGGAGTGGAGCTCTAAGCAATGACATTAATTAAATATTGTCATCTCTATTCCCTTAATATTCTGTAAGTTGTGGAAGCTGAAAGAGCTATAACAATTTTTAAATTTACAAACCTACGCTGTATACCTTGGAAGGCCCCTGAATATGTAGAAACTTTTCTATATTTATTGGCCATGTATTACTTTCAAATGGATAAGTGCTTGACCAGCCAAGTTTGCTACTGGAGGCAATTATTCTTAATATTTAAGTTGTGTAATGGTGGTTCTATTATTTATTTATCAAAATATTTGTATACTACAATTTCATAACATATATCAAAGCAGTTTGCAACAATTTTAATATAATAAAAATTACACAAAAATTAAAACAAATCACCAGCTGACTATTATGAAATATAATGCCACCACATCCCTTGATGCCCACCACTTTATCCTAATCTGTGACATTAGTAATTTGTAATGATGAACTACAACTCTTATAATCCCTGACGGTTGGTCATGCTGGCTGTCACAGATGGAGCTGGAGACCCAACAGGAGCTGGACAGCCACGTATTAGCCACTTCACCTTTAAACTATGAATGGGGCTGGATGTTGGCTGAATAACTCTGTCAGAGAACATGTACAGAAAACTGGGATTTTATTAATCCTTGTTTGGTAGGTGGCTTCAAGAGGCTGAACGCAGAAGTTCCTAAATTGTTGCGGAGGCATGCCATTCCTCTAAACACTGATTCATGTTATATAAGCTACTAGAGAAAACACTATTTTAATTACCTTAAAGAATAGAGAAATACTGTTTTGAAATATGGAAATGAGTAAAATCACTTGGATATGAGCATAGAATAAGAATCGGAGCCAAATAAAAGCTTTCAAATAAATATGAAAAATTACTAGTTAGTAACTTGTGCTCCTTCATATGCCTAGGCAGTAAGGTGTATTTGTTATACCACTTCGGTATGCCTTTTTTCCTTGCACAAAACGGAAGGCTTTACGACTATTTAAGACTTGTATATATTTCCAGTTTTCAAAATAGGAACACCTTGTTTAAACACAAAATGATTTCCAAATCATGCTTGAAAAGATGTCTGTACGACTTTCTATTTTGGATGGTACATCTTTTTGCTGTTTTCCATCTTTAAATTACTGTGCCTCCAGTAATTATATAATAATCTCCATCTATCCACATTCTTCATCCTTCTATGTACTGAACTTGTGCTGTCTACATCTTTTCCCCAATCCTCTTTACACCACTATTCTGCTGTCTTCACTTTTATACCCCTTGTGCTCTTAGATTCCTCTTTTCCTGTTGCTAGGTTTCTTTTTATACAAAATATACACATAGTCAGATTACACCTTTGGCACATAGGTTGTTGTCTGTATTTTTTCCTACTCTCTTCCTCTTATCTTCAGCCTCTCTCCCTCTTCCCTCACCAGTTTCTTTCTCACCATTATTCTCACTGTAGTTGCTCCTTCCCAACACTGGAAGTGGATATGCTTCTCCCCCCCCCATCTCTCCCACCTTCTTTCCACCACTTTGTTCTTTTGTGTTTTCATGCTATCTCTCTTCCAAATCATTTGTGGTGTTTTCCCACACAACTCTTTATTGGCAGAAGTGACACCTCTCATTTCACAACTTGAAAGAAGACAAAATAGCACACACTCTTGTTCTCGTCTCTACCATGTCTTTCCCATTTCTTGAGCTTTGCAGAGCAGCAGCAGAATGGGCATACTGATTCCATTGTAAGGAATTGCTGGTGCTTTTCTGGAGGCAATTACTTAAAACAAATTGGAACAGAACTTTAAACAGATAATTGTTTTTGTCATGTTGATATAAGATAGTTCTTGATTAAGTTAGGAATATATTGAAATTCATTCTCGTGCAACATAACTTTCAGGTATTATGATTCTATTTATTTATTTATTATTTGATTTATATTTATTGATTTATCTATTAAAAGTAGTGGTTTTATTTAATATTCACAGAGAGATTGTCCCAGTTATTGAAGAAACTGTTTGAAACGCAAGAATCTGGTGATCTTAATGAAGAGCTGGTTAAAGCAGCAGCTAATGGAGATGTAGCCAAAGTAGAAGATTTGCTTAAGAGACCAGATGTTGATGTGAGTACCTTATTATCTAAATTCTAATACAAAAGGAAACTTTAAATTATTTACTAGTTTTTTTTAGAGGAGGCTACTTCCCAATGGTCAAAGCAAATATAGGCCTTCCTTTCACGATCTTAGTTAGAACTATGATAGGAGTGAGTGAAAAGGCGGAGTTTAATCATACAGCACTTAAGAAGGAGAATCTCCAACTTTTGTATATCACATTTTGTTGTTTTTGTCTGGTTCCTATACACTGTGTTCTCTTCAAAGGTTTTTGGGATATTATTGCAAGTTACCCAGAAGAGGAAGTTGTGCCATGAAATATTTGTTATAATTAACGCTGCAAGCAGCCATTTCATGAAGGGAGAAGAAATAATTGGGGAGCTGTGATCTCTTGGCCTTCACCTGATTTGTCTTGGTTTGGATTGCCTTAGGTTTTGAGTTCTGCAGATATGTTGATAAGCATTATAAATGTATTGAAAAAATAGTAGTAATGGTAAGGTTTTGGTAGATAAGCAACTTGTCAAAATTTCATCAAACTAGTCAAATTGCTTTATGTATGAATGTTGCCTCCCCCATATTGTAATCTTTTGAAAAGATTTTTTGAAAATGAAAAATGGAAATGGACTGCCTTCAAGTCGATTCCGACTTGGGTGACCCTATGAATAGGGTTTTCATGGTAAGCAGTATTCAGAGGTGGTTTACCATTGCCTTCCTCTGAGGCGGAGAGGCAGTGACTGGCCCAAGATCACCCAGTGAGCTTCAAGGCTATGTGGGGATTCAAACCCTGGCCTTCCAGGTTGTAGTCCAACACTCTGACCACTACACCACAGTGGCTCTCAATTTAATAGCATTGTAATATAAATCTGAAATTCTTTAGTAGATTAAAATGTCACAATAGTGCATTACTTTAGCCTAGCTAGTAAGTAAAAGATATTGCAATTTGAAGAGACAATTGATCTTACGTCTTTACAAAAAAATATATTAAAATGTATTAAAGTTACCTTTAGATATTTTGGTGCAATTTTTGAGCATGTGTGCATATAATGAATGTATATTTGTAAGCTGCCTTAACTTGATTAATCATATATTTCCAGGTAAATGGGCAGTGTGCGGGACACACAGCTATGCAAGCTGCTAGTCAGAATGGGCATGTTGACATTTTGAAGTTGCTTCTGAAACAGAATGTGGATGTAGAAGCTGAGGTATCAGTTAATTTATCAACATAATGGTACTGATAGAAGTCACCCTATTGTTACATAATGATTTTAATATTTCAAATCAGTCATTTATATATTTGATTATTGGTGCTTCTGACTAAGGATTCTCTTTAATTTTTTATGCTTTCTTCTTTTATTGTCATCTGTCCCATAACTTAAATATTTCCAGAAGGGTAGCTGTGTTAGTCTCTTTTAGCAAAAACAGCAAAGACTTTTGTGCTACCTTTAGGGCTAACAAATGTATAATGGCATAGGCTTTTGTAGTCTACTCTCCACTTGGATCATAAAATAGTACAGTTGGAAGGGGTCTATACAGCCATAGATTCCAGCCCCCTGCTAAATGCAGGAGTCCAGGTTAAAGTGTACCCGACAGGTGGCTGTCCAGCTGCCTCTTGAATGCCTCCAGTGTTGGAGAGCCCACCACCTCACTTCATCAGATGTATGCAGCATAATCCTGAGTTGCAGGTACATATATACCTGTATGTGAGGGAGAGAAGTGTAAACAGTGAAATCGGAAGGAAATAAGAACATAAGAACATAAGAAGAGCCTGCTGGATCAGGCCAGTGGCCCATCTAGTCCAGCATCCTGTTCTCACAGTGGCCAACCAGGTGCCTGGGGGAAGCCCGCAAGCAGGACCCGAGTGCAAGAACACTCTCCCCTCCTGAGGCTTCCGGCAACTGGTTTTCAGAAGCATGCTGCCTCTGACTAGGGTGGCACAGCACAGCCATCATGGCTAGTAGCCATTGATAACCCTGTCCTCCATGAATTTGTCTAATCTTCTTTTAAAGCCGTCCAAGCTGGTGGCCATTACTGCATCTTGTGGGAGCAAATTCCATAGTTTAACTATGCGCTGAGTAAAGAAGTACTTCCTTTTGTCTGTCCTGAATCTTCCAACATTCAGCTTCTTTGAATGTCCACGAGTTCTAGTATTATGAGAGAGGGAGAAGAACTTTTCTCTATCCACTTTCTCAATGCCATGCATAATTTTATACACTTTTATCATGTCTCCTCTGACCCGCCTTTTCTCTAAACTAAAAAGCCCCAAATGCTGCAACCTTTCCTTGTAAGGGAGTCGCTCCATCCCCTTGATCATTCTGGTTGCCCTCTTCTGAACCTTTTCCAACTCTATAATATCCTTTTTGAGATGAGGCGACCAGAACTGTACACAGTATTCCAAATGCGGCCGCACCATAGATTTATACAACGGCATGATGATATCGGCTGTTTTATTTTCAATACCTTTCCTAATTATTGCTAGCATGGAATTTGCCTTTTTCACAGCTGCCGCACACTGGGTCGACATTTTCATCGTGCTGTCCACTACAACCCCGAGGTCTCTCTCCTGGTCGGTCACCGCCAGTTCAGACCCCATGAGCGTATATGTGAAATTAAGATTTTTTGCTCCAATATGCATAATTTTACACTTGTTTATACTGAATTGCATTTGCCATTTTTCCACCCATTCACTCAGTTTGGAGAGATCTTTTTGGAGCTCTTCACAATCCCTTTTTGTTTTAACAACCCTGAACAATTTAGTGTCGTCAGCAAACTTGGCCACTTCACTGCTCACTCCTAATTCTAGGTCATTAATGAACAAGTTGAAAAGTACAGGTCCCAATACCGATCCTTGAGGGACTCCACTTTCTACAGCCCTCCATTGGGAGAACTGTCCGTTTATTCCTACTCTCTGCTTTCTGCTTCTTAACCAATTCCTTATCCACAAGAGGACCTCTCTTATTCCATGACTGCTAAGCTTCCTCAGAAGTCTTTGGTGAGGTACCTTGTCAAACGCTTTTTGAAAGTCTAAGTACACTATGTCCACTGGATCACCTCTATCTATATGCTTGTTGACACTCTCAAAGAATTCTAATAGGTTACTGAGACAGGACTTTCCCTTGCAGAAGCCATGCTGGCTCTGCTTCAGCAAGGCTTGTTCTTCTATGTGCTTAGTTAATCTAGCTTTAATCATACTTTCTACCAGTTTTCCAGGGACAGAAGTTAAGCTAACTGGCCTGTAATTTCCGGGATCCCCTCTGGATCCCTTTTTGAAGATTGGCATTACATTTGCCACTTTCCAGTCCTCAGGCACGGAGGAGGACCCGAGGGACAGGTTACATATTTTAGTTAGCAGATCAGCAATTTCACCTTTGAGTTCTTTGAGAACTCTCGGGTGGATGCCATCCAGGCCCGGTGATTTCTCAGTTTTTATATTGTCCATTAAGCCTAGAACTTCCTCTGTTGTTACCACTAATTGTCTCAGTTCCTCAGAATCCCTTCCTGCAAATGTTAGTTCAGGTTCAGGGATCTGCCCTATATCTTCCACTGTGAAGACAGATGCAAAGAATTCATTTAGCTTCTCGGCAATCTCCTTATCGTTCTTTAGTACACCTTTGACTCCCTTATCATCCAAGGGTCCAATCGCCTCCCTAGATGGTCTCCTGCTTTGAATGTATTTATAGAATTTTTTGTTGTTGGTTTTTATGTTCTTAGCAATGTGCTCCTCAAATTCTTTTTTAGCATCCCTTATTGTCTTCTTGCATTTCTTTTGCCAGAGTTTGTGTTCTTTTTTATTTTCTTCATTCGGACAAGACTTCCATTTTCTGAAGGAAGACTTTTTGCCTCTAAGAGCTTCCTTGACTTTGCTCGTTAACCATGCTGGCATCTTCTTGGCCCTGGCGGTACCTTTTCTGATCTGCGGTATGCACTCCAGTTGAGCTTCTAATATAGTGTTTTTAAACAACTTCCAAGCATTTTCGAGTGATGTGACCCTCTGGACTTTGTTTTTCAGCTTTCTTTTTACCAATCCCCTCATTTTTGTGAAGTTTCCTCTTTTGAAGTCAAATGTGACCGTGTTGGATTTTCTTGGCAATTGGCCATTTACATGTATGTTTAATTTAATAGCACTGTGGTCACTGCTCCCAATGCAGAAAAATACAAGTGGTGATAATTACATATTTTAACAGTAGCCCTTCACAAAAAAAGTTGGGTTGATAAGACATCCTGCCATTGGTAAGCCAATTAACATGTTTGTTTAATTAGAATGTTAAATAATTGTATTCATCTGGTCCGCAGTGGCCTTATTTTATATGTAAATGTCTCTTAATAATCCTCTCACTGGAGTTTGTTCTGTTGCTAGCCCTGGTTCATAAACTTGTCATGTGTAATGCCAGACTGTGATGGGGAAGGCACTTACAAGTTGAAGGAGCAGGAAGCTTGTGATCCTGCAGTGCTATGCCCTAATTCTTGGAACTCTGGACAGGTTGTAACTATTTAGCAACTATTACATGGAATAGTACATTTTAACAGTAAAATAATTGTTGCAATGTGTAAGTAGTGCATATAAATGTTGTTTGCATCTCAGCAAAATATCAAGCAGACTATTTTATATTCTCATTTAGTCTTTCTTTCACTGCTAAGGTAAACATGGTATTTGATGCCATTGTATTATTTTCCTTTGCCAATGTATGTGCTTAATTATGGGTCAGAAGTTAGAACTGTTGTCTAGTGCAAAAGTAATATGACTAATTCAATTGAATGTTGATCATTTAGGACAAAGATGGAGACAGGGCTGTTCACCATGCAGCTTTTGGTGATGAAGGAGCTGTGATAGAGGTTTTGCATAGAGGCAGTGCAGATCTTAATGCTCGCAACAAACGTAGACAGACGCCACTTCATATTGCTGTTAATAAAGGTCATCTCCAAGTAGTAAAGACATTACTGGACTTTGGTTGCCATCCCAGCCTCCAGGTAATTTAAGCTGCTGTTTATTATTATTTTGGTACAAAAATGTATGGAAACCTAGTGTTTTATGGATGTGCGTAAATAACATTAAAGCTGCAAAATAGGATCTGCCTCCAAATACTGTATAATTATTAGATTTGAGTAATTTATCTTGCTGTGTGCATTTATGTGAAAATGCAAGTATGTGTAATTGTAATGTTAAATACACGCAGTTATAACCTTGATCTGTTGCCATAATTTCTTGGTTTTGGCTTGATCTTGTTACTGTTGGTTCAGTTGTTGATCCTCTGTTGGTATTCTGTAGTTTTTAGATCATAGATAGACAAGTTCTGTAATCTCAGGGGGCTTTTTCTATTGATTGAAACAGATAGCCCTCTAATATAGTTTGCTTTATCTAGCAGTAAGGGCTTAATAGTTAATGGAGTGCATATTTTCAGGGATAGCATGACATATAAATATGTTAACATATTGCATTGCAAGAAGTTGTCCAGAGATTTGCAGTGCAATATTGTCAGTATGCTGATCGCACCCAATGCTGTCTTTCCCATCAGACTCCAGGGAGGCAGTGGAAACCCTTAGTCAGTGTTGGGAGGTTGTGATGAGTGAACAGGGTGAGATTTAATCCAGACAACACAGAAGTCCCTTTTGCAGTAGGACAGCTGATTTGGGAATGAGTATTCAACCTGTTCAGAATGGAGTAGCGCTGCCTTATCAGGTTTGCAGTCTGGGGACACTTCTGTAACCAGCTGTGTTCCTGCTGGCCAGGTTGTGGGTCTGGCCAGGAGTTCTATGGTAAAGTTTCAGCCACTGTGATATCCTTGTTCCTTTCATGGAGAAGGCAAATCTGACAACTGATACACATTTATTATTTATTTATTTGTATTTGTATGCCACTTTTCATCACCAGGTGACCTCAAAGTGACTTCCATAGCAGGATTTTAATAAAAAACAATTCAGAATAAAATAATAAAAAACTTCAACAGTATAAATAAATAAATAACAGCACAAAATATCACAAAACAGGCTCAAATCAATCTAGTCTGCAAAAGCTAGAGAAAACAAATATACAGTAGAGCCCCATCATTGTATGACCATCCATGTCTCAGAGAGGAGAAAGTTACACCATTAGGGCACCACTATAGAGAAGATCCTTCTCTGGGGAGAGTGATGTAGCCACCCATCTGGTGTTGGAGGAGTTCTTTCAGGCATTCTAATGAGCGCACAACAGCAACAGCAGCCATCTTGCTTCATAGTGGCTATCCCGAGAAACCTAGTTATAAACTTTAGTCCTTACTGACACCACATGAGTGTGCCCAAGGCCACTGCCTTGGACTTCTGCACTAAAGATCTTCCTGGGCTACACCTCTGAGAGTTGCAGGTGGAGACAATTCTGCTGGCAGGCAGGCAGGCAGGCAATGAGACAACAGGTAGATGCTCACAGGGTGCAGCGGATGGTTACCAGAGTCCCTCTCAGCACTGCTTGGACTTCTCCAGCTAAAGATCTTGCTGGCCATATGGTTTGGTTATATTGATATTGGATTATAGCAACATACTATGTAGAAGGGGCTTTCTTTGAAGTGTGTATGGAAACTGCAGCTGATACAGAATGCTGCTGTCAGGGGCTGTTGTGTAGACCACATTACTTTGGTGTATTGTTATCTGCATTGTTCCTGGTTTGTTTCTTTGCAGAATTGAAATTGCTGTTTGTTGCCTTTAAAGCCCCATATGGTTTGCATCCAGGGGTATCTAAAGGACAACTTCTGCATAATTCTACCTTTTGAGGCTGCTGGGGGAGGTCTGCATTTCACCACCATCTGGGGCCTGGTGGGATAGGGCCATTTTTCACAGCAGTTCATAGGCTCTGGAACACCCCCTTCCTGAAAGGCCTATATGATCCCTTTCCTTTTAACTTTCAGAAATATTATGAGGGTGTTTCTTTTTACATGTAGTTACATAATGACATAATGTTAGCTGTTAGGAAATTCTTGGGTATGTTGCTGTGTCTTGTTTTTATATTTTTGATTTATTATACTATGTTTTTATTTTTGTAAGCTGCTTTGGGGACTTCCTAGGTGGCAGACAAATGGCTTATAAATGCCATTATAAGTAAATAAATTATACAGTAAATTGACATGGAGGTTTCCAGAAATACCACTAACCATAGATTAGTCATAAAGCGCAGTCTTTTTCTCACTCTCAGCTTCCCTAGAACTCCATTGTTTCCTCCTTTAAATCACAGAATAGCATGTCTGGATTTGGTCTCTGCAATGGCATTAGTTCCGTCTGAAGTGCAGCATCAAATAGTTCCTCCACAATAGTCTCTTTCAAGGCCCTACCTACCTTTGTATTCCCTATTAGAACCCGTTTTAATGGCCTGAAATAATTCCTACAGTGCTAGGGCATAGTCCTGAATGCACCCTTTAGTTATTGTTAACGTGGCAATAAAACAAATAATCTGCCAGTCTAGTTAGATTTTGGGTTGCTGATTTTTTTTCTTCCTCCTCCTGTATTTTCACTTGGAAACTAAAAGGAATTTTTTACTTCGATTTCAGACAATTCATATAAGTGAGACAAAGCTCACAGCGTTACCTCAGAAGAGGGCATACCAATTTCTGGTGGACTGTCTGAAAAATTAAAAATCCAAGGAGAGCTCTATAATAATTTTTTATTGTATTTATAAATCCCCCTTCAACCTGAAGTTCAGCAAAATGACTGTGTCTGAAAAAGTTTGATTTCCTGATCCTTTTCATGACTGGATTCAAAGGTGGACAGGGTCACTCCCATTTCTTTCTCTCCCCTTTCTCCATTTTGGATTTGCCATCCACATGAAATTAGACAAGGTCATAAGTTATCCACCCCTGCCTAACTCATGTCCATCAAATGCAGTTCCTCACTGACATTCTGAAAGGACCTATGCAACATCATTCATGCTGTCTTAGCCTTGATACTTTCTATAATACTCTGTGAGGCTACTTCTAAAGCTTCCATTCTGAAGCAGCCTGCTCCCTGCTGATGGGGTTGTTTGCCAAAAGTATCTTCAGTCTACCTCTCTCCCTGCATCCACAGTGGAATCTCTTTGGTTTGAGATCAGCAGCATCATATTGATGCCCTCTGAGCTATAAGGCACTTGGTATAAATACTTGGTATTTACAAAGAAGTAGTGTAATTTTGCTCCCCTATATTGGAAGCAATGCAAGTTAGACATCCAAATAATCAAATTTTCAAAACAAATTGCAAAAAACCCTATTGAAATTCCTTAAACATGGATGAAAATATTTTGGGCATTTTATGCTACTTGGCGCATACAGTTGTTCACTACTTTTATTTTTGATTTTTGATATATATCTTCACGCACACACAAATTTCCAGGTGAACCTTACAAAGCGGTTTCATAGAAACATTAAAACAGTAAGCTTAAATTAAAATTATAGACTAAAGCTGCCAAGACAAGATATAAGTGGGGGAGACTTTTCGAAAACTAGATCTCTCCTCCCCTCAAGGCAAGATGCTTCTTGAGTAGTTTACTGGTGACTTGAAGGACAACAGAACGACTTCAGCTGAAATATGGGAAGCTAGATAGTGGGGAGCTCTCCAGACTTTTCTGTCTCCTTTCTCTCCTCCACTCAAGGCATGATTATCCTAAGGTAGCTCTATGGTAATAGTTGGAGAGGCAGAAGCCACCTCATCTGGAACACTGGTCAATGCAAAATGTGGCTTTTGATAAAATACAATGACCTGTCAACATTCATGGTTTTATATTCTATATACAGTAGGGCCCCGCTTACCGGTGTTCTGTTTTGCGGTGTTCCGCTCATGCGGCGGCTTTCAATTCAGGAAAATTCCCCGTTTTAAAGCTGATTTTGTGCTTTTATGGTGTTTTGTGACATTTTCGCATCATTTTCGCTTGACGCGGCCCATTATAGTCTATGGGTTCCGCTTTATGGTGATTTCCACTTTACGGCGGGGGCCTGATCCCTAACCTGTCGTATTAGCGGGGCCCTACTGTAGACATAGTAGTTATCTGTGTATTTTTATAACCTAAATTATTTAAATGTAACTTTTTCATGATCAAAAGTTTTCTCTGCAAATACCCAGTTTAAGTAGGTATTTATAGGAATTAACTAATGCCTATTTTTAGGATTCTGAGGGTGACACACCGCTTCATGATGCAATAAGTAAAAAGCGTGATGACATCTTGGCTGTACTTCTAGAAGCTGGAGCAGATGTTACTATTACAAATAACAATGGATTTAATGCGCTCCATCATGCCGCACTAAGAGGAAATCCAAGGTACAGTAAACATTGGTTGCTTCCTAGTGTTTGGTAAGTAAAATAATTATTAGAAAAATGATTTCATTGTAGGAAAAACTATACATTAGTTCAGATGAGAGTTTCATTTCCATGTTACGGTTTTTCTGTTGCTCAGAGGTTTAAGTGTTTATAATAGCACAAGTGAGCATTGCAGAACTGATCTAATATAAGGTCTATGTACATACGTGCAGGTCATCTTAAAATGCTCTGTACTGTGAGATGGTTCGTGTGTAATTGGGTTTGTATATCCATACCACAACAATATTTTATTTTTATACTGTGTTGTGAACTGCTGCACATGTTATTCTCATTGGCCCTGCAGTTCCTTCTCTTTGGACTGTGTGATAATACCCATCATGTGGGGCAATTTAGACTTTCTCTGTATGGCTGTATCATTTAAATTTTGTTGTGATGAGAGTGAAACTGCATTCTCATTTCTTTAAAATTCATGTAACTTGGTTGAGAAGTGGTTAATTTGGGATATGATAAATAGAAATTATGAAGAGGATTGAGATAAAAAATGAAAGAGCCTAAGGGTGAAATAGCTAGTAGTGTAATTGATGTATCAAAACCATAGGTAAAAGTCTCAGAGCTGGAAATAAAGCCACATTTCCAAGTACTGAATTAGAGCTGCATAAGAAAACGTTACTTGAGCATCAGTAAAAACAGCTGATGATATAAGCATCTTACTAGTGTAATTAGTTACACTATCTAACTAGTGTAGTAGTCAAATCTGGTAACCTCCAGATTGGACAGTTGTAATGCTCATGATTGCCTGAACATGATTGAAAAACTTCAGTTGGTCCAAAATACAGCAGCCAGGTTACTGCTGGAATTCCATATAGAGCTCTTACAACCCCTGTTTTAAAACAGTCACACTGGTTGCCAGTTCATTTCCCATGGCCAATTCGAGGTGTTCACATTAGTTTTTAAAGACCTAAATGACATATAGCATTGTACAGCTTTCGCTGTATACTAAAGACATACCTCTTTACCATGGACTTTGATAATTAAGGTATTTTGCTTTGCTGAAGGTATACTGTTCTGTTCCATCTGGAACTGTTTTATCTGTTTCTACAGTTATATTTTCTATGGGATCTATACCTGCACAAATCGGTATTTAGAAGCGTTGCAAAGCCTAATGCCCCTGCCCCTGAGCAGGAAGCCCCATGCCCCTATATGGCTCAGGGCTGGGGACCAAGATGCTTGTCAGGTCCTTTCCAGTCAGGATCCCACCTCAGGCGCCACCTGGTAGGAACCTGCCTGTGGTCACCGCCTTGTCATGGTCCCACCTCAGGGTCCTGGTCTTTAAATGGTTCTCTCACCGGCTCTAGCAAAGATCTCTCAAGATCCCACTGCTAGGCAGCACCACCAGTCACTCCCTGTAATTCAATATTGCCTTGAGACTGTGCCTTAGTCACCTCCTGGCCTATTGATACTTTGTGTCTGGGTGCACTTGCAGGGCACAACCCCCCTGTATCTTTGTGCCTATAAAGAATACAGCCCTGGGTTGCTCTGGATACTTGATGATGTTACACTATCTCTTCACCGCTGCCACCATTGATACTGTTTCCCCACCTAGGTATATGCCCTGCCCACCCTTCTGGTCTGTGTAAACCCAGCCAAGGATCAGGCATTAGGTAAACCAAAAAATATTTATTTATATACACAGGAATAACAAGATTACTTAAAGGTATAATTAAGAAGCGTATGGTTTCATCAGATGCGTTTCTCTTCGTTTCTAGCCGTCAATAACCTCCCTCACTACCAGCCTAATCTAATCCAACCCACAACCCACTAATCATCAACCAACCCTCTCAATCAACAGCTGTCCTCTCTCAACAGTCATCCTCTCATTTATACCTTCAGACACTCAAACGCTCAGCCAATCATAATACAGCATTCTCCAGTATTCCAGCCCATGTACTCCCCCCTCTCACTCAGTCTACTTACCATATATACTCTAATAAACCCGCACTTACCATATTTACAGCATTATAAATACAGGGGCATCACAGTGCTCTCCCTCAGTTTCTTTTTGATCACCATGCGTCAACAATAAGGAAATTTTCTATAGAGCTTCAGATTTTTCTCCTCAAATATACTTTGCCTCAGATTTTTATCTGATTTATCCATCAGATTTTTCTTCTGAGAGAGAAAGGTAAAAAAAGGGGTCTGCTGGTGATCTGAATCTGATATTGCTACTCATGAGTATTCCTCACAAGAAATGTTTTCCTTGTGTGTGCTGCTTGCTTCTTTCCCTCTGGTCATTATTTCCACTATCATAAGATTGATCCCTGCCTGAGCTGCTAGCAAATTCTCAGCCAATTATGTTAAGACAGACCTGGGCTAAATGTATCTCTGAGTATGAACATTATTGTCTCTGAGCGTAAGCCTCCACTGAACCAGTGCCTCCATATGCTGAATCTGATTCCAGTGTTGGTGGTACAGCCTTCATGGGTGCCCTATTTCTGACATAGGTGCAAGTATAGCTTGGTTGGTAATGGTTCTGGACCATCAGATGTGTCTTGTGACATCTGACTTGGTTATCGATCTTGACCATAGTTCATTGAGTAGCTCACCCAAAGGACTCGGTCTTGGCTTTAGCTTATAGACCATTCAGCTCTCATGATATAAATATTGGGTTCACAAGTGGATCTATTCCTGAAACACCAACTGAGGCCAGCCCTGTGGGACTTCAGGGGATGAGGTGAATACTGACACTTCATATATCTGGAGCTGCAGGATTTCATTACATATTTGCTGTGGTAGTCTCAGGATGCTCCAGTCTCTTGGTACCTTGAGAACTTCTCAGTACAGACAGTCCTGCTACCAAACTTCAACTTTGTACTTGGGATGCCTCTTGGTACCAAAACCCCACTTATGTATCCAGACATAAGGGTGCTTCTCAGTACAAACAGCCTTGGTGCCAAGCTACAGCATTGGTATCTAGGAAAATTTCTAGTGGAGAGATCTCTAATATCAACTTTCATTTTTGGCATCAAGCTCCAGTGTTGATACATAGAGCAATACAGAGCTGAGAAATTAGGTTAGTATCTCATAGTATTTACCAGTATCCATGCACCAAACCTCTCCTGCAAAAACAGTCTGCAAGCAGTTTCCCGTACAATGACTTGGGTTAGAGAAGGAAAGAAATGAGCATGCTTAACCAACAAGATGTGTTACAGCTCCACCAGCTGTAAGGACAGTAATTCTCACTAAGTACATATTGCTGCTTCTCTATAGGTCCATTTACAGTTAGAGCTGAGCAGTTGCACCTTAAACAGTATGTCAAAACTTCTCAAAAAATACTGGAGAGTTTTGGTACAGTTAGCTTTTGCAAGTACCCAGGCTGGTACAATTTTTCTCAGCACAAAGTCTCTGTACCAAGATTGTACCTTAGCTACTCTCACAGTTTCAGTACCAAGCTCCAGCCTTTGTACCCAGCATGCTCTATAGTTGACAGATTCCATACCTAGGATTGCTTCTTTGCATTGTTAACCGTGGTAACTAGCCTGCACTTTAGTACTTGGTGTTCCATGATGTGGGGGCCTTGGCACTTAGTCCATGCCTCAGTGCCTGGTGCTGTTTTTCCAGCAATCTTGGTTTTCTGCTTAAGTTTCAGCACATAGTTTTTTTGCACAAGGTTTATCCTTTGTACCTGGCATTCTTTTATTTTATGGACTAAGTACCTAACATATATCTTTGGTACTGACAGCATTGACTCGCAGCCTTTCTTTGGTGCCCACTATTTCTTGAGACATTTGAGGCCTAGAGTAAATGTAATTAGCCCAGTCCTTGTTGCATGGTGCGTAGGACTTATATATAGTCTCAAATCACAGTCTTGGAATACAGTTTCAAATCAGATACTTAAGTCTTGGTATGTATTTTTTCTCTGTGTGGCAGGACATCACCAAAACCATGCTGATTCTACCTCAGCAAGGCTTGTTCTTCTATATATGGTATAATTCTAGTTTTAATAATGGTTTCCATCAATTTACCTGGAGCAGATGTTTGGAATCTTTGACCCAGAATTTTCTGGATCCTCCCAGGTCCCTTTAAAATCCTCCTCTAAGAAGGTTGGTTTTAATTAAATATATATATATAAAAATCTCCAACATCACCTTGAGGTCTTTACTCTGATATATGCCATCTTGTTCCTTGGACATTATTCAACATCTTCCCCAGTGAAAGACCATCACAAAGAATTAAATCCGCTTCCGCAAAAACCCAGTTAGAATGGGATGAAGTAATTCCTCCCATATTTCACATTTCTGTTGTGTGTGTGTAGGCTCTCCCATTTTGCAGCTCTTTTTCAAAAGGGTTCTTGCTGCTGCCACATCCTGTGCAGCAGACCAGCTGAAAGGGCAGAAAACCACCCTTCCTTTTCTTCATGAAAACGGGGGATGAAAGGGAGGGGTGGTTTCTCTCCTTTCCTGCAAAAGTCTAGTGCATGGAGAGAACATCTTTCCTTCACCAGGTTTTCTAGGAAAGCAGGGGTGGTTTCTTTTCTGTGAACTTGACTTGTGCACTTAGATGGGGGAGGCTTGCTGATAGAAAGCAGGCAAGTGAATTTTAGGGCAAGGTTCAATAACTGGTTTGTCTCTACATTTTGAAATTTATGTCACAGTTTAGGTTCTAAACTTGAGGTTACTAAAACCCTTGATTTGGTGCATTGTCTGAATTGAGCCATTGGCCACATTTGTAGATTATGCGAAATAGTTCAGTGCTATGTGCATGAGCTAAAACTAGTATGAGCAAAGACTTAAACTTGCATAATCTCCCTTCTTCTCTGGCATGAATGGGGAAAGCACCTTTGCAGCATTTACATTTCACTTTCAGAGAATCCTGATTTAATCTTAAATTTGTGAGTTAAAAGAAATTCTTGTCAATTTCGAAACCAACTTCAAACAGTGGGTTCGGCAGCTGGCTTGTTTAACCAGAATGGAAGAGGGAAATTGGTTTCCAACTTGAATGTCATGGTTTTGTAAGATAGGGTCATATCTGCACCAGACTTGTCTGTGCCACATTACATGATGCTTGGTTGCTTGGCCAGTTGTTACAAACTTCATTTCAAACATCTGGAGCTGCAGAATGATAGCACACCCTGGCTTCTGCCATTGGTTACGGGACCAAGGGCTGCTGGGAGGCTACCTTCTCTGCCTCCCAGGAAGAACATCATTCCAAGGAGGAGACCAACCTGGCTTTATCCATCGACTACAGAAGTGGATTGTAGGGAACTTGCTTCTTCCCTCCCTGCTGGAAAGAAAACTCTGCCCTGACCACTATCAGAGTCAAGGGGAAAGGATACATCCATGAGCCAAAAGAACAAGAGACTCCAACTGCTGTTCATGCAAGAATTTACAACAAAGGAAGATTAGCCTGACTGAAATTGAACATAAATGTGTGCAGCTCACCACTTAGTTCTGGCCTTGATCTGATCTCCCTTCTCTACCTTTTCCCTTTGTTCTTTCCTGTAAGTGTCTTGTCTTTTCTTAGTTGGTAAGCCCAATGGCAGGGCCTGTCTCTTCCCCCTTTTTAATTAATATGAGCTGCCTTGTAAGGACAATTGTCATAAAAGCAGGGTAAAAATATAGTGATTAAATATATAAATAGAAGTTAGATGTGTTGGAGGACAGTGCCTCTTTCTGTCCCACCTACTGGGCATGCCCGTCCTACCTCCAGGTTGTTGGATATCCATATGTGGACCTAGTATTTGCATAGAGCCTAGAGAAACATAAATCACCCAACATAGTAGATATGATCGGGCAGTTGATTTCTGGATTGTAATTGAGATATTGATTGCATGATCAGGTCTGTGTGCATTGGATTTTATGCACGTAGGCTCCATAAAAGTGTTACACTTAACTGTGGACATAATGGGCCCAGAGCTGGGATAGTTGTTTCCAGTGAGCAGGAAGGTAAAATCACAGCTCCTTACTTCCTGTAGCTTCTAGCAGCCATGATATACATTTGAACCAGCTCTTGGTTTTGGTGATATAAAGTGCTAAAATTAGATGTCCAAGCTGGATTTAGAAATGGAAGAGGAACCAGAGATCATATTGCAAAGCAAACTATAAAAGTAGACTGATTATAATACTTTTTCCTATTCTTTCGAATTCATTAACAAATTCATCAATTCTGTCATTGATTCTACTGCTTCAGCCCTGGAATCATTCCATTTGTTACTATCTCCAAACCATGACTTTGTTCCATAATAGTTTATTCACTTTGTAGTAATTTTTTAAAAAATGCCTATATTGGTTTTCTTAGAGGTGTAAAGTTGTTTTCCTCAAGTGGACACTAGGACACCTCCAAATGGTTGTCTTCCTTCAACTGCTCAACGCGCTTCCTAAATGACACAAGGATAGCAAATTTATAGTTGTAGTAGTTATGTTAAGACGCATTTTGAAAGCATAAATTGACATTAACATTTATGTTAAAGACTTGATAGAAAAGGATACTGTTTGATCCCATAAAGCCTTTGTGAAAAACGACTACAATCATGGGTTCATCTCATCTTAAACATTTATTTATTGGCAGTAGATATCTTAGTATTGGACCTTCAGTGATGTCGGGGGGAAAACACTCTAGTTTTGCTTCCTTCTCTAATTTTTGTAGAAGATCATATAAAAGAGGTTTTAGCGAGTAGTTGCTTGTGGCTTTTGTTGTTATGTGCCTTTGAGTTGATTTCAACTTATGGCGACCCTATGAATCAGTGACCTCCAATAGCATCTGTTATAAATCACCCTGTTCAGATCTTCTAAGTTCAGGTCTGTGTCTTCCTTCCCCAGTAGCTTGTGGAGTGCCATCTGACCTGAGGGTCTCATCTTCCAACACTATGAGTACTTGCTGCTTCAATCTTAATTTTGAGTTGTACAAAAAATACTATTAAAATAGAGGAATCGTAGAACTAATATGTTTGAACACTTTTAGAGTTTATTTTATAGGAACTGCCATACAATTTACTCTTCCAAATTAAAAAAAAAACCAAATGACAGAAAACAAATGGACCATTAGTCTCAAGTAAATATTGATGTACAATGAGAGTGTGGGGGTGAGACACAATTTCTAATATTGTAGCTTTTGGTTTGGAAACAAGAGTTCCTACTCTTAATTTGCCTAGAATAGGTGCGGATGGTCAGTTTTGCTTGCATTCATGTACTTGATTATTTTTAAGGAGCCAATTTTTCTTGCATATTTTCATATCCCCATTATTAAAATATCTTGCTGATGAAAGCATTTGTCTGTAGTAATCTGATGAAAAACAGTCTGACTGTAGTGACCAATACGTAGCTACAGCTGGTTGAAGGGGACCAAATCCATTAAACAGGTGATTTGCTTCCATTTTACCAGCTTTAGCAAAGCATTAAAGAGGCATACAACTGTTTTCATGTTGTGTTTAAGAAAAAGTTTTATCTTGTGAATACATCTGTATGAGGTATATGGTTTTTTAATTGAAATTTTCCAGAGTTTCCCTTAATGACTCATCTGTACATTTAAAAAAGTTAGAAAAAGTAAAACTCCAAATATTAAGTCACCAAAAAAAACCACTTTTATGGCATGCAATAATTGGGTTTGTCCTTTATATATTTTTGATCATAACTTGTAATTGTGTTAGTAAATTCAGTTAGTAAGTTCAAGACATAGCCTTAAAATTGAGGCTTCTTCCTTGTGAATGCTGAGCTGCTACAATACTAATAATGTGTTTTTCTTGGCTGTTGGGTAGCATATTTATCCCCCAAAGAGAACATTTCAGTGAAAGAGAATACTATTTTTATACAGGTTTACTACTGCCACTTTTAATTACCGCAGCTGTTGACAGAGAGCTGATTTGGGGAAGCTGAAGAAGCAGTGTATTAGCTTGCTAGTTATACTAGAGAAGTGCTTCTACAGTTGTTCTTTGGTACAATCTTGGTTCATATTTCCTTGTTCTACAAGGCCTTTTCTATAGTAATGTTTCTTTCTGTATCTTTCTGCATCTTCTTCTTCTTCTTCTGAATCTTTCTGCATCTAGTTTTGTGATGTGTGTTCATAAAAACAGTTCTTTTACCTCTCTTTGGTGTTACAATTCTCATTCAGCTATGGGGCGGTATATAAATGTAATAAATAAATAAATAATGTACTACATAACCTTTGAAATTAGAGTTAAAAGCGTAGACACTTTTGATTTTGTAGAAATGGCAGTACATGCAGTAAACATTGAAGGCCTACATACATTGAGCCAAGCTAAAGTAGGGGCAATATTCATCCCATATGTAAATAATGCATACATTAAATATACCCTGCCTGTGTTGTTGCAAAGTGTGCTGGTAGTGATGAGATTTCTGTAAATATGCACTTTTATGCCTTTTTTTTTAATAGAAACACAACATGTGTTTGGCTTGAACCTTGAGTTTTTAAAGCAGTTATAAAACTGGCATCTATTTTTATTAGTTGTACGGAAACTGTTGTACCGGTCCAGCTGCTCAAGTGTTGTTTTGGATGGCAATAGTTTCATGTTCTGGCCATATCAGGTTAAAACGTGGCCATGGAAAGAAGCATGGTAGCATTTGATAATGTCAACATCTGTTAACCTTGTCAGTCAAATGGCTGAGATGTTTGAGTTACAACTGTGTCAGCAGATGTCCAGAGTTCAACTTGTGCTTAGCTAGAATTCAACAGCTGACCTGAGTGATGGAGATGACATTTTAGTGTGACTATGTTCTAAGAGTAATACTAACATGAGCCTTTACAAAGCTCTGGGTGTAAGTTTATCTAAGGTTTGTGTTGCTGCTTGTTTATAATAGTGCTCTAAGCAAAGGTGCAAAGTCTGAGTTGCATCAATGCTCAATTTTAAAAATGTGAGCCTTCAAAAATTAATCTTTAATTTGTTGCTCGGATGCACTATTACTCGGATGCAGTGCTTCATAGAAATATACAAGGTTTGCAAACTTTGTTACTAGTAAATTCTACTCCTTGATATCATAAATCTGTTGACTGTAGAAAAAATTAGTGTTAGTTGCTATACCAGTGTTGCTTTACGAACCATCTTTGAATATTCATTGTTGGCTGAACACAGTGTGAAAGATACAATACAATTTTGTGTCTTATGAGAAATATTCAAGTCTTTAATTTCATGTGAAGCTGAAAATATTTAATGTAGTTCCATTAAATAACAGCCAGTTCTCAGTTCAGAGAATTTGTAATATTTATGAATGGTTGGGTTTGTGAAATATTAATATGAGCTGAAATATGTATTATAAAGGTTTTAGCTCTGTTTTGTCAATTTTCACATGGTTTTTGCAAGCAATAGTTTATGAATATAGCAGACATTTCATTTCTTAACTCTTCATCAAAGCCTATTTAATAAATAACATTTTGTGGTTCAAAAAGGATATTGCCCCTTATCATAAGAATGGTATTTTGGGTGTCTGCCAGGATATTCAGATTTTACCTACCATCATTAAATTTTTCAAGACCTTAATTGACATTCTTCACATTTTAAAAAACAATAGGCTTTCCTCTTTTTAAGACCGTGTGAACTAATGGCATCTGGCTGCTGTCAGAAGAGTGAACTAAATGAGAATGTAAAGGGTGGTTACTTGCAGCATAAGCTCACATATGGTGCCATATGGCCTAGACGCCATTGTGCTATAAAATCTAATCTACTTACCTACCTTAAATTTTTAGTTAGAGACCTCTCATATCCTTACTGACCATACTGGCACCCTTGGTGTGGTTAGCAGCTATTTCATACAGAAAACACCAACTGCTTATTTCATCTTTCAGTGGAGCTGGTTAAATGCTATCTTGGGTCTTCTCCGAGACGAAGCCAGTTAAGTCCTATTGAGACACTTGCCTAACTGGGTAAATTAAAGGCACATTGTGGCTGCAGAATCGTATCCTGCCTGCACTGCTTCAACACACAACACATTTGTTAATTCATGCTGCAAGGACACCCAGTGGCACCCAATGGCATTTAATCCTTATGCTTAAAAATTACTGTAGGTGGGCAGAGGTAAAGACTAGATTGTGTCATCAGTGGGAGCAAGACAGGTGCAGGGCAAGCAAAATTGGAAAAATTGCTAACCACAGGAGGGGTGCAAGTAAGCATATATAAATGCTTGACAGATTTCTAATTGAAAACTCAAGGCAGATAGGGAGAAGGGAAAGGGAAATCCTTTGCTAGCATGTTGAATTTTACCCATTTTGATGAACATGTGACTTGGTCTTGTTAATATCCACTTCAAATAATCTTTTACATACACAATTTTAGCTGCCAAGAAACTCCTTCCTTATTTAGTGGTTGGTGTATATGTATAATTTGTTTTTGTCTTTTTAAATATCCATCTAGAGATTTTTTTAAAAGCTACAGTGAAGAGAGATCTAGCTAGAATATATTTTTTAAAGAAACTTATTGGCAAAGTTTTTATGATCCTGAAATTGTTTGGTAGTAGTCTTCTCATGCCTGCCCACTCATGTGTCAATTTTTTATTGCCTATTCTAGTGTTTTTATTTTCTTAGATTTAGGGTAGAAAATAAAATGTATGCTTCTACAACCAATATTGTACTGTCAGTGAAAACCATGTACTCTCAATGAAAAGCACACTCAACACTTTTCTCACATTCAGTAAATGTTAATGGTTCATAAGTTGTACTATTACTCATCTGATCCTTTTCACATGTTAACGTCACTTAAAGAAGACTAAAGAGAATTCCTTTTTCTTTCATCAGCTTAGTCCAGTTTTCTTTTACTGGTAGTTCATACCTGCCAAAAATACATACTTCTTTACATTCCATAATATTTTATCTTCATATGGGTACATAAAGAAGTATGTGCTCTGGACAGGTTTCAGTAGCTGCTAATTGCTGGATGAAGCTGAAAAGCATTTTTCTCTTTATCCTAAGGTTCAAACTAATTGTTCCCAATTAATTTCAGCAACAGGTTTTTCTTTCTAATCTGGTGTTATTGTGGAAGCTAAAATCCACAGCGTAGTTTTACCTGCACAGCAGTTTAAAGCACATTAAAAGTCATTGTTCTACCATGAAGATTTCAAGTAGTTGTTCAGACTTACATTGCTTCTTACTGTCGATTAAGCTTGCATATGAAGAATAATATGACTTCATCAAAAGTTGGCTGTTCAAAGTATATCCATAAAATGGGAAGTTGTACTCCATTTTGAGCTAGATTTGCTGTTGGTCTTTATATTTCATTCTGTTCATTCTATTGAAGGCACTTACCCATATGAAATTGAAATAATTCTATTTGTAAAAATCCCAGGGCTAGTATTGTGCTGTAATTCCCAGTATTTTTTATCTAGTTATTGAAGATGTTGCCGAGTATAAAAATTCAAAGGGGTGGTGGTAGAAAATCCACTAAATGTGAGGATTTGGTCTTCAGCTGGTTCTTTTTCACACACTGTAAGTTGGTTCTTAATGAACATTTCTGGAATCGTTAAGTTCATGCAGTAGTTCCTAAATTTGCAATACATTTGCAGGCTTGCCCCACTTACTAGTTCAGATATATTGCAATATTTAGTAATCTAATACCATTTTTTTCTGTTGAATCTGTCGTGTGGCATAGAAATTACAAGGTCAGGTTGCAAGAACCAATAAACTTTGAAGTCAGTCTTTTTAAGATTTGAAATATGTAGATCATAGTTTTAAAATGCTTAAGTGCATTTTTGAAGTTGATGTGTGATCTGAACAAAGAAATAGGTTCTCATGGATATTAATTTGGAAAAAAGCTTAAGTGGAACATCCAAATGATACTGAGATGAGAGAAAAACTATTCAGTTTCTGCAGCCCATGACAAAAAGCAAGTGTAGCTGATAGAGCAAATCAGAGCCTACCAGTAGCACAGTGCTACAAGGAGAAATAGCAATGCAGCATAAGAATTACAATTTGCTAATTTTCAGATTTAAATTGGATTGTAATCATGCTCCAGATTAAAATATTTATAATGTTCTCTTGAAGTAAAAGTGCCTTGGAGTTAAACAATGCATTGCCATCCTATTTCCTTGCTATAATGAAATGGTCACAAAATGCTAGGTAGATATAGTTTGAGAGAATGAAGTGGTGCATTTCTCTAAAATTAATACTTTTAGAAATTGTTTAGAAATCAGTGAATGCAACACTTTAAAATACAGCTAGACAAGTAACTGGTTATGGCACTTAGATTAAAGATGATTTTTCCAAATCTGCTCTTTATATTATAAATGCTTGATACTTAAACACCCTGGCAGTGTGTGTTATCTTCAATAGAGATTAATGTAGTAAAAACATATTATTTATTTATTTTGTTGCATTTATATACCGCCCATAGCAAGCAGCTCTCAGGGCGGTAAACATAATAGGATAAAATACATACATCATAATAATAAAATCACAAAACATATAAGACACAATGAAAACAAAATACAATTAAACAAAATATAAGATGATAAAAGGATTAGTATTACAGGATTAAAAATATAAAAAGATTAAAATGATTAAAATGCCTGGGAGCATAAGAAGGTCTTTACCTGGCGCCGGAAAGATAATAATGTAGGCGCCAGGCGTACCTCTATTGAAGGTAACACACACTGCCAGGGTGTTTAAGTATCAAGCATTTATAATATAAAGAGCAGATTTGGAAAAATCATCTTTAATCTAAGTGCCATAACCAGTTACTTGTCTAGCTGTATTTTAAAGTGTTGCATTCACTGATGTCTAAACAATTTCTAAAAGTATTAATTTTAGAGAAATGCACCACTTCATTCTCTCAAACTATATCTACCTAGCATTTTGTGACCATTTCATTATAGCAAGGATATAGGATGGCAATGCATTGTTTAACTCCAAGGCACTTTTACTTCAAGAGAACATTATAAATATTTTAATCTGAAGCATGATTACAATCCAATTTAAATCTGAAAATTAAATTGATACATGCAGACAGGAATCCTTTAAACATGTGGAATAATTTAGGACTTCTAATGCTCTGTTACCTGTAAGCTTATCATGCAGCATTTGCAGTTGGAAGAGAGGTAATGACCTAGAGAGACATGAGCAGAAGCCATCTTATCTCAAGTGTTCACTCTATTCGCTGATTCAGCTCTTCATTATGTGGGAGGGGGGAGTAGTGAGGTGAAAATGAATACATATTTCATTTTCTAAAATAGTTATAACTAAAACGTAAACAAGAATGTTAACAGGTATCTGTTGCTCTTTTCTTAAATCCTAAAGTGTGGGTTGGGTGGGAAAGTTCCTTGTGCCTGCAAGACTGAAAGTAAAATATCCAGGATAAGGCTGCTAGGAAATCCAAAACAGGATAAATGCCTCTTGTTTGTCAGTTTAAAACAACTAAAAGAAAATCTTCACGAGATCTTAAAAATTCAGCATGCACCTTTATCACCACCACCCCTTCCCAAGCAAATATTTCCCCTTTCCTTCACTTTAGGTGTTGTGTTTCGTCTGCCTTCTTTCTTGGGTTTTGGTTTCCAGTCAAATCTGTTGTAGCTATTTTCTGTCTTCAGAGCTCATATGCTGCTGTTAAGGTCAGGGCTCCAACATACATGGCATTTAGGCTGGTTCTATTTGCCACTCAGAGGAAGAGAGCAAAACTCTTTCAGCTTTATAGGCAGCTAAGCATTCAAAACATCCACTCCCAGGCCAACAGGCTGTCTTTGCCTCTCTCTTCCCTGACCATATTTAGTCAACCATTGCAAAAAATAGTATCTTGGCTGTTGGTTGCTGTTCCAGGAACAGAGGGGTGGCTCTATCTTTTCTCCCCCATCTGCCTGTTGATTGTTCATCCTGCAGTCCCAACAGTGCTCAGTCATTTGTACTGATACGTTTTTAGCAATGTCAAATAAAGTGAGTTCTTCTCTTTCTACTTACATTTTTCTAGATTTTTTAAAACTTAGATTCATAAGCCTGGAGCATCTGTCCCTGTGTTTAAAGGCCCTAGAGATCAAAATTAGGGGAAAGATGCTTGGGGGGGGGGAAACTAGGGATAAGTAGCAATTAAAATTACTTTTCTGTAAGGCACCTTAGTTTTAGAAATACTTGTTTTGTGTGAAAATAGTCAAATGAAAATAGAAGGTATTGGGCTTAAATTTATTGAATAAACAGCATGGAAAAACCTATGCTTAGTTTTATTTTAAAATCTTCCATAACTGGAGTGCAGTTGACCTTAGGAAATACTGCAGTGTATCTTATGAATATCATTATGTATGTTAAGGGTATGGTGCGGTGGTTAAGGTGTTGGACTATGACCTGGGAGACCAGAGTTCAAATCCCCACATAGCCATGAAGCTCACTGGGTGACCTTGGGCCAGTCACTGCCTCTCAGCCTCATGAAAACCCTATTCATAGGGACGCCATAAGTCGCAATCGACTTGAAGGCAGAACATTTGCATTTTTAAGGGTAGTATACTTGTTTTTCAAGCAGTGGTTAAAACAATATGTTAAACATGGATAAAATAAACTACATTCCCTATTCGTATCTAGATAAAATGCCTTACTGCAAGCAGTTGGGGTAGACCCCAATCAGATGGACTTAAGTGTGTAATTGGTTTGCTCCTTTCCTGTAATCAGTGCTCTTCCTGTATGGGAGGGCTTCTGATGGGTAGAATGGTGGTTGTTACAGAAAACTCCCACATACAGCATTCATGAAATAGGGTAGAGATGATGTGGTGGGTGATAGGATCTCTTATTCAGTATTTTAAAATATTTGGAAGGAGTATTCTGTTGGAAATATAACTTTAATATAAAATAATCAAATCAGAATTATTTAGCCAAAGCTATATCACACCTTGAGGTTTCTGCACAGGCCCTTCTCTATGTTGCCACCAACAAAGGTTAGATGTATAGTTAACTAGATAGAGAATGGATTTTTTTAGTGGTGGCACCCCATGTTTGGAATGTCCTGCCTAGCTAGGTCCCTCCACTGTTGGAGTTTAAGTGTCAGGTAAAAGTGATTTTTAAGTCCAGCTATTTTAACTCAGTGTATTATTTTATTGGGGGCTATTTTTAGAGATTTTTAGCAGACTGTTTGATTTGTTCCTGAGCTTTTTTGTTTTTATTTGCAGATATATATTTATATTTGTTTTGATTATCTATAAACAACCATAAAGTGTTTTATATGTGTTTAAATATTTTAATTAAATATATTTAATTGTGTAACATACACACATTTCCTTTATGGACTTCCAACTCTAGCAATGCCTTCTGTATTAGGGTCCGTGCAGGTAATAGGGAAATTAGGAAGGGTTGGAGGGCTGCAGAAATTTTCTACTAAAAAAGACAAAGCAGCAGAACAGTGTTGCTGCCATGGAATCCTCTATTTGAATTCCATTCATATACGTTAGAGGAGAAAGATACATAGTGTCTGTCTGGCAGATTGAAACACACCAGGTGGTACATTAGCTGCATGAACATCATTCCTGAACATGAAGTAATTTTATTGGAGAGAAGTTGAGATTGATGGCAGTACTGGAAGTAGAGACTCTAGTTATGTATTTTTATATATTTTATTAACATCTTATATTCTATATGATGCTATGAATGGGATACCTCAAAAATGCACTTTAGAATTTAAGCTTCTTGATGGTTGCTAAAATTGCCATTGCATACCACTGAAGACATATGAAAGAGACATTGCATCAGTGTTCTAATTAACTAACTATATAGGGTTGCATGAAAGAAGATTGATAAACTTTGGAAAACTGGTCATAGTTTACTAACTTTTGGAGTAACTAATGTAATTTTCCATTTACATTGCTCTCATAGTTTGAAAGTTATGATGAAAATTTAGTAAAATTCAAAGCATACCAATTAAAGTGATTTTTAAAAAATCTTAACTAGAAAATAAAAATTTCCATTGAATGAGATCCAACAGATTTTGGAAGTGTGCAGGGACTAGTCCGGGGAGAAGTGAAACCAGGTTTCTCAGTCAGTGAAGGAGTGGAGCATACAAGAACGGGTTAACTCCTCTTTGAGGCAGAGTCAAAACACTTTTGAAAAAAGTTTGTTAGCGGCCAGCAGAAGGGGAGGTGACATACTTTCAGTTTGTGACTCTACTTCCAGTGAATAACATAGCTCATTCCTCCTGTGCTCCTCTAAGGGACACAGGAAAAGCTGGTTCCCTCTTAGACATCTTTTTTCTTATTATGTCTGTACTTCCGTCCATCATTGATTAGGCAAACGGGGGGGAAGGAAGAGGGAGAGTTTTTTTTCTTCTTTGGTGCTGACATGCACGTGGAACACAGAGGTAGCCAGGATCTGTCCCAGACCCTCCTGCAATCTTCTTCTACTGTGTCTTGCTTCCAGATGAGGTCCTGGAGGAATGTGAACCAACAGAAAGGCCTCCAGAGTAGCAGAGATTGGTCCCTTTCTCTCCAGGCCTTGTTCCACCAGCCACCTGTGCTCTGAGCAGCAGCTGCCTTGCTGCACAGATACCAGATTGCTTTGTTTAAAAGGGGGGTGCATACCTAACCTGACCCTCTCACAGTACTGGAGGGACTCTTAATGGCCTGTGAGAGAGGCCCCTCACCCCACTCCTTGGCTGAAGAGAAAAGCAGGTCTCTGAGCAGGGAGGAAGCTACCTCCCAAGCGTTTCTTACTCTGGTGTCCATCTTGGATTTCTTGCCTTAAGTAGTTTCAGTTTCCCACCTCCCCTCCACATAGCCAGTGAGGGAGAAGGCCCACACACCATCAGTGTGGGAAAGTGCATCCAAACCCGCCATTTTGAGAGTCCCTCTTCTGCAGCCATGCTGGCCCAGCTTAATAAAACTATGATGTGTGTTGTGAGGGCTTCCTTAGCCAATTCACACATAAGAAGAATATTTTCAACTCCAGGGCCTGTTTTTCTTGTAATTAGTCCTCCACATCCTCCTCCTCTTCTTCCTCAGACTCCAATCTGGACAGGGGAGAGGGGAAGACCAAATGCAAGGACTGTGCTCCTCAAAAATTAAAGGCCTCACAAGAACAAATGCAAGAGGCATTCCACTAGTTCTAAGGCCCTACCTAGGATTTTTTCCTCAGACCAGTTGGGGAGGTTGCCCCACTATTATCCAGTTCCTCAGGCTTGGTGAGGGAGGAGGGGGAACTCTTGGGGGAGGACTCCCCGTTGCCCCCTCATGCACAAAAGGCTGTATGCTTTGGATTCATACCCTATTTTGGACTCCAAGGCTATAAAGTAAAGGTGTTCCCGCACTTATAGTGTGAGTCGTTTCCGACTCTTAGAGTGATGTCTTGCGACGTTTACTAGGCAGACCGTATATATGGGGTGGGATTGCCAGTTCCTTCCCTGGCCTTTCTTTACCCCCCAGCATAGGCCGGGTACTCATTTTACTGACCACGGATGGATGGAAGGCTGAATGGACCTCAACCCCTTTTACCGGAGATTGGACTTCCTCCTTCCGTTGGAATGAACACAAGCAGAGGGAACTGAGGAAGGGGAGAAAGGATCCTCAGATTTTTTTCCAGATCTGGGGATCAGCACATAGTAATTATGTTCCCTAAATTTTTTAAATATATTGTTGAGGAGTGGGAACAACTAGCCAAGCCAGATCGCTTCACTCACTCTCCAAAAAGCTCTATGCTTTGCCTGCCACAGTGATGCACAGTTTCAAGATCCTAGCCATTGATGAGCCTGTGTCTGCCCTCAGGGCCAAAATGGTCATTCCCAAGGATTGGAGGGCACCCTTTTTTACTAAAGTGACCGATGCAGTAAGGCTGTTTTAAAGCATCCTCATGATGCCTTAGCTCTGGTTATCAGACCCTCCACAGCCGATTCCTTCCTGACACAATCCGCAATCAAATGGGCCAGGGCCCTTATAGCTGAAGCCATAGAATCATAGAATAGTAGAGTTGGAAGGGGCCTACAAGGCCATCAAGTCCAACCCCCTGCTCAATGCAGGAATCCAAATCAAAGCATCCCTGAAAGATGGCTGTCAAGCTGCCTCTTGAATGTCTCCAGTGTCGGAGAGCCCATTACCTCTCTAGGTAATTGGCTTCATTGTCATATGGCTCTAACAGTTAGGAAGTTTTTCCTGACGTACAGTCGAAATCTGGCTTCCTGCAACTTGAACCCATTATTCTGTGTCCTGCACTCTGGGACGATCGAGAAGAGATCCCGGCCCTCCTCTATGTGACAACCTTTCATGTACTTGAAGAGTGCTATCATATCTCCCCTCAGTCTTCTCTTCTCCAGGCTAAACATGCCCAGTTCTTTCAGTCTCTCCTCATAGGGCTTTGTTTCCAGTCCCCTGATCATCTTTGTTGCCCTCCTCTGAACCCGTTCCAGTTTGTCTGCATCCTTGAAGTGCGGACACCAGAACTGGACGCAGTATTCAAGATGAGGCCTAACCAGTGCTGAATAGAGGGGAACGAGTACTTCACACGATTTGGAACCTATACTTCTGTTAATGCAGTCTAATATAGCATTTGCCTTTTTTGCAGCCACATCACACTGTTGGCTCATATTCAGCTTGTGATCAACGACAATTCCAAGATCCTTCTCACATGTCGTACTGCTGAGCCAAGTATCCCCCATCTTATAACTGTGCATTTGGTTTCTTTTTCCTAAGTGTAGAACTTTGCATTTATCCCTGTTGAATTTCATTTGCTTGTTTTCAGCCCAATGCTCCAGCCTATCAAGGTCCCTTTGAGTTTTGTTTCTGTCTTCCATGGTATTAGCTATGCCCCCCAATTTTGTATCATCTGCAAATTTGATAAGCATGCTTTGTACCTCCTCATCGAAGTTGTTAATAAAAATGTTAAAGAGCACTGGGCCCAGGACCGAGCCCTGTGGTACCCTGTGATGCGTCCTTCCCTGGCTCTCCCTGTCAGGTTCCTACCTGCTCGTGGTTACTGCCTGTCTCTAGGCACAGATCTCAACAGATCCCCCTGCTAGGCAACCACCAGTAACGTCCCAATACTAGTATTCCCAGAGACTCTGAATACTGGTATTGTTATTCTCTTCACCGCTGCCACCATTTGTTACAGTTCCCCTTCAGCCTTGGTCATTACCTTACCCTCCCTTCTGGTCTGTGAAACCCCAGCCAAGGATCAGGCCTTTGGTAAACCAAATTAAGTATTTATTACAGATAACAAAGCTAACAAGATTAACAAGATTTCTTCTTAAGGCACATAAGCATATGGTTTTACTCAATACTAATCCGAACTCCACCTCCCTCCTGGCAAACAACTCTCTAAACCCCACCAACCAACCCACTCAGTTCTCTTCTCCCCCTGATTCCACTCTCACTCTTCCTTTTATACATTCAGCCATTTTAAACACTCAGCCAATCATCTCGCATTCTACTGCCCATTCACTCCCCCTCCTCTTTCACTCCACTTACCATGTATCTTCTAAAACAACAACACTTACCATATATACATTAATATAGGAACATCACATACCCCACTCGTTACTTCTGCCCAGTTTGAGAAGGAACCATTGATAAGCACTCCTTGAGTACGATTCTGGAGCTAACTGTGGATCCATCTAATAGTTGTTCCATCAAGCCCACATTTAGCTAGCTTGCTAATTAGAATATCATGTGGCACTTTGTCAAAAGCTTTGCTAAAGTTGAGATATATTATGTCCACAGCATTCCCACAGTCTACAAGTGAGGTTATCCAATCAAAAAATGAGATGAGATTACTTTGGCAGGATTTGTTCTTCATAAATCTATGTTGGCTCCTAGTAATCATTGCATTGCTTTCAAGGTGCTTACAGATTGACTGCTTTATAATCTGCTCCAGAGTTTTTCCAGGGATTGATGTTAGGCTGACTGGTCTGTAGTTCCCGGTTCCTCCTTCTTGCCCTTTTTGAAGATAGGGACAACATTAGCTTTCCTCCAGTCATCCGGCACTTCACCGGTCCTCCATGATTTCGCAAAGATAATAGAGAGCGGTTCTGAGAGTTCTTCAGCCAGTTCCTTCAATACTCTGGGATGCAGTTTATTGGGCCCTGCCGATTTGAACTCATTCAAAGTTATTAGGTATTCCTTGACCATTTGTCTATCAATCTCAAGGTCCAATCCTGCCCCTTCTACTTCATGTTTCCTGGGAGGGTCATAGGCCCTTTTTTGGGAGAAGACTGAGCCAAAGTAGGAATTGAGCACTTCTGCCTTTTCTTTGTCATTTGTTATCAAGTCACCCCTGGCCCATCAGTCAGGGGCTGAACAAACAGCTAAGTTCCTGGCAGACTCATAGAAAAGAGCCTACAATGTTCATCATCCATATTGTGCTACTTGGTTGTAGTCAGGCACAACTTCTGGCTGAAACAATGG
This sequence comes from Rhineura floridana, assembly GCF_030035675.1. Classification (NCBI taxonomy): domain Eukaryota; kingdom Metazoa; phylum Chordata; class Lepidosauria; order Squamata; family Rhineuridae; genus Rhineura; species Rhineura floridana. Next base: position 245,452,909 of record NC_084480.1, read on the forward strand.
GAAGTGGACCATTCCAAGGCCAGCCTTTCAATCCTACCATACATTGGCAGTCAGATTTTCTGCAAGTGTCTAGATTGGCATCTGATGGGAACCAAAGATAAAAAGAAGGCTCTTCCTTCTGCCCCCAAGAAGGATGACATCAAATGTTGCAAGAAGTCTTCTCGCTACCAGAGCATCTGTAGTCCTCTTGGGTTTTCTCCATTTTTGTCATGGTGTCCAAACAGCTCTGCTTTCTGTGCCATCTTGGACCTAAAGTTCCTGAATCAATTCATCCTGACTTAGAAGTTCAAAATCGAAATTCTCAAGTCCATTGCAAAGCCATCCATCCAGATGACTTTCTGGGATCCATAGGAGGCATACTTGCATGTCCCAATACTATCGCAGCACAAGCATTTTCTCCACTTTGGGACAATAAGGAGCAATACCACTACAGTGCCATTCCCTTTGGCCTGTCATCTCTTTCCCCCCCCCCCAGGAGTTCACCAAGCTCATGGTGGTGATAGTAACTCATTTCCACACCCAGGGAGGGTGCATATTTACCCCTACCTGGATAACCTATTGGTACACGCCTCCTCAGCCACGGGACCCTAGTGGAACCTGGAGACCACCATCCATTACCTAGAGCGTCACAGCTTCATCATCAACAGGGCCAAGAGCCAGTTGACCCCCAGTCAATATCTCCCAACACTTGGGATTGATAATGGACATGACCTCTCCTTCCTCTCCTCACAGTGAGTCACCAAACTCCAGTCTTGGCTGCAGGCATGCTTGTCTGTTGCCCAGGTTCCCCTGATGGAGCTGGCTCAACTGCAGGGAGCAATGATAGTGGCCATTGACTTGGTGCCATGGTGCAGTTTCACTCCTGGGTGTTCTATTGGCTCCTGCTCCTGTATTGGTATCAGATTGTGCAGTGCCTGAAGTCACTAATGACCATTCCCAGGAATGTAGCAGAATCTCTAGTGGTAGAGACAGAAGCCTAACCTAGTGAGATGACTTTCCCTCAGAACCCCAGCAGTCATGGTGGTCACCACAGATGCTGGCCTGTTCGGCTGGGGGGCAACCTATCTTACCAACTGCACCCAGTGGAAGTGGGGGGAACAGGAGGGGTGCCAATCCATCAGTTGACTGGAACTCAGAACAATTTGGCTGGCACTCAAAAGAGTTTCTCTCCCTCCTTCCACAGGCAATCTCATGGCCAAAGCCCATAGGAATCACCAGGGGGAATGAAATTGGGGGCCCTGCTCAGGACAAGACCAGCCTACTATTCAAGTGGGCAGAGTAACACCAGGCATCCATCTCAGCTATACATGTGCAGGGAGCCCTGAACACCCAGACGAGCTGGCTAAGCAGATAACAAGTACACCAGGGGGAATGGGCACTAAACTGAAGTGTTCCTCTTGATTTCCTAGAGATAGGGTCCTTGCATGGACCTGTTTGTCTTGTCAGCAAATGCAGAGCTGGATAAGTTAATGTCCCAATGCTGGGACCCCCAAGCTCAGGAGGTAGATGCACTCTCAGCCCCCTGACCACGGGGCCTTCTTTATACCTTTCCTCCCATGCCCCTCCTACCCAGACAGTTTTGCAAGATCCAGGCCCACCAGGCACAGGTGGTGGTGGCCTCTCACTGGTCCCAGCGGCTGTCATTTTCCAACCTGGTGGACCTCAGTTCCGACATTCCATTCCGGATCTCATCTCTCAGGGCCCCATTCTTTGCTCGGATTGGCTCTAACTCAATGCCTGAAGGTTGAGCATCAGTCACTGAGGGAGGAGGGCCTGTCTGAGGAAGTCATCAGCACCATCCTGGCTTTGCACAAGACCTCTATGCAGAGGATCTATGGCCTCGCTTCAAAGGCCTTCAAGAGATGGCGCAGATGCAACTGTTAGATGGGGAGTGTCAAATAAAGCACCATTTTCCTACAGGACTAACTTGACTAGGGCTTAAAACCTAATATGCTCAAGAGGTAAGCGGTGTCCCTGGGTAGTGTGCTCCCACCAGTGGGGGAATGCTCTATAGCAGGACATCCCTGGGTCAAATGTTTCCTCAGGGGGGTGGCCCCTGTCCAGTGCAGCACAGGTTCCCCTCCACTAGAAGAAATCTGCAAGTCTGCCACCTGGGCTCATCCATCTTTATCTGACACTACAAGGTAGATAAGTTTGCTCATGCCACCTTCAGCTGGAAGGTTCTCCAGAGCGTAGTAGCCTAGATGTGCATCCCTCCCAAGGATGTTTAGGGTCACTGCTTCAGTACATCCCATTCCTATATGCTGTATTCCTTCACTGACTGGGAACGGAAAGTTGGCCTTACCATGAAGTGTTCTTCTGGTCAGTGGAAAGAGAAGCATACAGCCCCACCCTGCAAAGGGTCCTAGGCGGGGGCTGGAGGGGGTCCCCTCTCCAGGACTCCTTTGTGGTTCACGTTCATGCAGTAACCTGGAGAGTGTAGAGAGGGCTTCCCATGACAACTTTCTTACCTATCCTCTAATGTTCCATTGGTTTCTTCTATCCAATGTTCAAGTTACGTGTTTAGGTTTAGGGACCGGACACTTGATGCCTCAGCTTTGTCATGAACTGAAAGCAGGGAGAAGGTCACCTCCCCTTCCAGCTGGCTACTAACAAACTTTTTTCAAAAGTGTTTTGACTCTGCCTCCAGGAGGAGTTAACCCATTCCTGTATGCTCCACTTTTCCACTGACCAGAAGGACACTTCATGGTATGGCCAATGTTCTGCTCCATTGCACAAGTGGATTTCCATTCTGCAAGCAGGTGGACATCATTCAGTGTCACCCAGTAGCCACAACTTAGCCATAGAATGTTGAGACTTTGTACTTGGTCAAATGGCTTGGACCATCGCTATAGAATATTAATATGTTATGTTTTATTTCAGTGCAATGAGAGTGTTACTCTCTAAGCTCCCAAGACCATGGATTGTGGATGAGAAAAAAGATGATGGCTATACTGCCTTGCATTTGGCAGCACTTAATAATCATGTGGAAGTGGCAGAACTCTTGGTGCATCAGGTAAACATTCTGTTTTATATTACAGTGAAAAAATATTTAAAGAGATGTCTACATAGGCTGTCAAACACTTTCTGTACTAGTGTGAACATATAAAGCTGCCTTTTGTTGAATCAGATCATTGGTACATCTTTCCTATTATTATCTACTCTGGCAGTGGCTCTTCAGGGTGTCTGAGTTTTCTCGCTGCATACTGTGTTAGCCAACTGTGAAGATGCCACAGGTTGAATCTGGGTCCTTCTGCATGCAAAGCTGTGGCCCCTTCCCCAACCCACATGGCACTGGTTTGCTTGTAAAGGTAGATCAGTGGGAAAAGCACATATTCTGGAGATCTCTCTATTTTGTATAACCACCAATTCTGATATGACGAAAGTTACATTTTGTGTATTGTATTAATGTAATAAACAATGACCCTGATTTTTAGTGATAAACACTTCTATAGATTGTATTGAAGCTGTTTACATTCTAATTTCACTTGAATTAAATACAATTAGGATTGTAAAACAAATAAAGCAGCTTTATGCTGAATGCAAACAAGTTCATGGAATTCCCAGGAGCTTTGGTGATTGGCCTTCTTGTGAATCCCTCTCTTCGATGGCTTTAAAAGACAATTAGCTTTGTCCTCCATCAATTTGTCTATGTACTGCCTCCTAGTATCAAGGGCAGTATGCCTCTGAATACTAGTTGCTGGGAATCGCAAATTGGGAGAGTGGTGGTGTGCTCAGGCCCTGCTTGCGGGCTTCTTATAGGTATCTGGTTGGTCACTGTGAAAACAGGGTGCTGGAGTAGGTCTGATCCAGCCAGGCTTTTCTTTTACAGTAGGGCTCTGCTTTTCAGCGTTTCGCTAATACGGTGGTTTTCAATTAGAGAAAGGCCCTATTCATATGGCGCTTGTTCCGCTTTTACAGTGTTTTTTGGCATGATGTGCTCAGCAGCTGAGCGTTGGGCACTATTTTATTGACGGAGTTCCGCTTTTTGGCAATTTTCACTTTTTGGTGATGGTCCAGAACGTAACTCACCGTATGAGTGGGGCCCTACTGTATTCTTTGCTGTTTCTGGAGAATGGGAAGCCTCAGTAGGTTTGTTGAGTAGAACTGTTAACTATAAAGAGTTTTGTATGAAACTCCTGTGAATAAGGTTAGCTAGTTGGTTAGTCTTGCATACGCTAGTTAACCTTGCAGGGAGAAAGATTTCCCTCTCAATTTTTCCCGGTCTAGTGGTGGTGGTTGTTTATTAACCAGCCAGTCCCATGTAGTTCAAATTGTGCATTTTGGTAAAGTGATCATCCAGAAGCAGTTGTCCTTTCTGTAAATGTGTGGGCAAGTTACTAACTCATTGTCTAATCCAGTAAGTCTTGGGAGCTGGTTCAGCTGGACACGTGACATTTTTAGGCCTGTTGGATACATTCATTCAGTTTGCAAGAATTATTATGCTTCTTTGTATAAATAAAGTTTTTGAAAGAGCTAATGGAAAGATCTAATGCTATTGTCCTGTCAAATGATGTGTATCTAATAAATGCAGTTATAAATAATTTGAAAATTGTTTTAACTTAGCCGCATAAACTAAGATGTAGATGTAAAAGTTTAGCTTTTGAGTACATGGCAAGGTGCCCTCTTCTCTCCACCTCACTACACCACTTTTGCCCATGAGCATCCCAAACTGAGGTCCAGCTCAGGATTATATTGTTTGTTTTATTATGAATAAATAACAATTGAAACATCTCTTTCAGGGCAGTGCTAACCTGGATATCCAGAATGTAAACCAACAAACTGCACTTCACCTTGCTGTAGAACGGCAGCACACCCAAATAGTGCGGGTAAGGTACCTATAATATACCATAAGGCACTGCTTCTCAGACTGTGGGCTGCAAAGTGTTCCTGAATGAGTTGGAAAGTGAGGTGCTTTTTTCTTTTACCAGACCAAGAACACAGCATTCCTGTTGTGCAGACCATTTATGAGATAGGTTCACTGCTTCTCTTTTTCCCTATAGTATATGTCATCCTTAAATTTTGTTCAAATACATACTGTCTATTGCTGTCTTAACTTTAAAAATGAAATATACACTTGCTACTGATATTCTTGCTTATTCTGTTGTAGAGTGGGAAAGTGGGGCTTGAAAAGTGCGGTTGTTTTTGAAACAGGACCCATTTGTAAAATTTTGAGAACCGTCATGAGGGTTAGCTAATTTGCAGTGCATGATACCTTCCATAGCTACCACTTTTGACATTGTCCTTCTCAGCGTTTCCTTTGACATGTGAACTGTTCACTTCATTCCATTTAAAATCTGGCTGCTTCTGCAAAGAGCTTGTTTTCCTTGCCTGATATTATCAACTCTCAAGCCGTCATTGATTCTGACTTATTTTGTATATATTGCATTCTGCATCTGCTTTTTGTTAATTATATTTGCATTGCTGTTTTTCTGATAAATGTGCCCATGCTTGTAGTTTGAAGTTAGCTTTTCTCAAACAAGCCATAGTTAATTTTACGTAATTTGTTGGTCTGGACAACAACACAAGCTGTGGTTAAGCAAAATGGAAGAGAACAGCTTCTTGTTGTAGCTTGTTCCTATCATACTAAGCTATGGTGAAGACCGATATCTGAACTGGGCTTGTGTCTCATGCTTTTTCACTGATGGCAGACTCACCTGTTGCCTTCTTTGCATCCAAGTATCTTTATATTCCTGAATTTGGGTCTTTATAATATTTAAAACATAACTGAATTGATAGACCATTCTTTCAATTGTGTCCAGTGGCTGCACAAATGAAAGACAGTATGTGCAATCTCTTCACCACCTCCTCTATACAGCCCTTGCATTTCCTGAAAAGCCTCTCTAGAGATGTAGGGGGCCTCCTGAACAGTGGGAGTGGGGGATAATCTAAAATCATGTAGAAGAACCTTGTATGGAGCAGAGCAGGGTCCAGTCCTGTACAACACAGCCCACATTGTCCTGAAGGGCCCCAAGCTTCTGGTTAGGCTTTTGTGAGGGGTTTTGGGGCTGCAGAGGAGGATGGGAAAAGATTGGTTATGTGAGCTGCCTTCTACTTGTACAACCATTGGATGCAGCCCATTGTTATCAGCTTGCTACTTTACTCTGATGTATTAAATTGTGTTCAGAGAGCATGCTACTTAAATTTCCTGAGATTAAAATTAGATTTGGTGAAAACAAAGTTTAATTAAAGTATGTAGCTGAAAAGATGCAAATAAGTGTGAGCACAAATATAATCAGGTTATATGGAAAAATTATGTAGTGTTGTGCACTTTAAAGTTTGTAATTGGCCTATGCTTCCTTAAATTCAAATTTCTTTTTTTCATATTTCTCCTCAGCTCCTAGTTCGTGCAGGTGCTAAACTGGATATTCAGGATAAAGATGGGGATACTCCCCTACATGAAGCCCTGAGGCATCATACTTTGTCACAACTTCGCCAGCTCCAAGACATGCAAGATGTGGGCAAGGTAGATACGGCTTGGGAACCATCGAAGAACACAGTAAATAAACTGAATTTATTTCTTACTTCTCTACTATACTTTCTCTTTGCAGAGTGTTGCAAGATCCTGTTTTGTTTTGGTCTGTTTCCTATTTTCTCAAAAGCAATTATTTATATCCATCAAATATAAATGCCCCTTGAAAATTAGATTGACGTATTCCTGTAGACACCTTCATAGAAAAATTATTTTTAAAAAAACCAAAAAATATTTCAATTTAATTGAGCCTATTTTTCTTTTAAAAGTTCATAAAATGTCATTTAACAAGCATTACTACAGAACAAAACTGGGCTAAACATTTCTAATATGCATGGATTCTAGTTTTTCAATTGTACGCTTTGTGCTAAAACTATGGAAACTGATACAGAATGTATACCGTTTTGTTAGTATTTCAGACATATTTGTATGTGTGGTTGTATATATTAGGAATGTGACTATTAGTAGTTTGGTTGAGGCACAAGATGTGGGGAAAATAACTGCAGAGAAATGTATGTGATTTTATTGTAATAGTATTAATAGATGAGGGTTAGATTTGGAATGCCACTAAATTTACAAATACAAACAATGTCAGAATTGTGGTGAGCTGTACATGAAGGATTGGTATGTGTGGTGAAGGTCTTGGGACAAAAGAACTTCCAGCATGATGGGTTGTATCCAACAGTGCTGTTCTGCTGATGCAGCAAACTTCCACTTGCACAACAGACTTTTCCCCTCCCACATCTCCCGTGCAGCTACCTGTGTACCCTGAAATGTGCTCCAGAGGGTTGAGGGACTCTCTGGAGCAGATTTTGAGGGTGCACAGAGAGAGGAAGTCACATTACTCAAGTGGATACAACCCAATCAGAAGTAATTTGCTCCAAAGACACTTAATGATTTGTTCTATTCAAGGAATTTTGGAATGAACTAACTGCTCAAAGTTACAGTTTAGGGCTAGTCTTGGCTGAGATCTGTTAAAATAGCTTTGTCTGGTCAGTTTTGTTTTCTCTTAAGATATTGTTTTACAGGTACATCAAGAGAAACTCAAGTTAGTTGTGAATTTGCTTTCTTTCAGTTGATAATGGGACTGGGTACTCAGGGAGCAGAAAAGAAGAGTGCAGCATCTATTGCCTGCTTCCTGGCAGCCAACGGAGCTGACCTTGGTATTCGTAATAAGAAGGGTCAGTCACCCCTTGACTTGTGTCCTGATCCTAGCCTCTGTAAAGCATTGGCTAAATGTCACAAAGAAAAAGTCAGGTTTGTATTGTAACAAAGCAATGGGATTTACCCACACTTACTTTCCAATCTTCTGTTTTCCATAGATTAGACAGCTGATAAAATACACAAACACACATTTGTTGTAACCTCCCTGGGACCTTATGGTGAAGGGTGGGTAAGAAATTTTGTAAGTACATTTTTATTGTGGTTCTAAGAGAATCAAAGTAAGGCAGAATTGCATTTTCTCCAGTGAGCACTAGGACACCCCAAGTTGGATATTGTCTCCCTCTCCTGTTGCTTGAGGAGACCTGCCTTTCATCCCTGCCCACAGAGTGTTTGGTTAGTTGTCCTGCCTCTTGAGCATGAACTGAAATGAATAGTGATGTTCTCATTTACGTTTCTTGATGTTTTAATGCATGAAATCTTTGTTGGTTCTTGACACTTGGGTCACCAAAGCGAACACTGTTTCCTTTGCCATTCAGAGTGCATTAAAGTGTGAGGTTCATGAAGCTTTTTCTCTAATCATTCTGCCATTTCAATTTATTTTACTTTATCATAGGCTTTTAATTAACATTCATATAATATTTTCTCCAGTGGTCTTACTTTAGAAGTCCCTGTCCACTGTGGCTATTTTGTGCATACCGTTCTCAACAATGTTTCAAAATTGGTCAACATTTTGACACATAAACTTATTTAATGCATACCTCCTGTTCCAGATCCTGTTCCAGAAATTAAAATTTTATTAAATTGACCCATGATGAAAACCAGCTCCTGTCACATGCATGCTGCTGCATATATGCTGCCAGCAGCCTCCCCTTGTATGTCATGGGATATTGTTGTAGAGAGCCACTAACCGTGCAGAGGGGCTTTTTGGCTATCTAGGAAGCTGCCAGTTGAAAGGCTGAGATGAAAGTTCCTGTGTCTGGTCTGAACACTTTTGATCCCAGCTGTTTATTCTTCAGTTGGCATTATAGGCTTTTAAAATATTTTAATAATAATCCAAAGTTAACTAAATGTCAGTCAAATTTGCATACATGCTTGCCTGTTAGGAGGAAAAAAACAGTATTGTTCAGTAATGTCTTGATTAGAACCATTTGAAAAACCATAAAGAAAAACTTTTAAGTCTCTTGGAACTCTTTGCTGGACATTAGGCAAAAGCTAGATGTTGAGTAATCTGCTATTCTTGGTTTGTTTGTTTTTGGTTTTTGCTTTGCTTAACATCTAGCCTGATTGAGTTTTGATAAATTCAGAAGCTTTGCATACTGTGATCTTTTAAGTAGTCTTAATGAGGATATTGTCCTGCCATTACTTTTGCATTTTTACTAAAAGTCAATAGTTCTGTAATCCTGAAGTGTTAGTTTTAATTTTTTTTAAAATTCCCCATCTGATTCAATATACTTATCCAACATAAGTGTTTTTCCATTGGTACAATTTTAAGCTATGCAGAATAGCCACCTTCTACCATAATGCTTTTTGTATGTTAGACAGGAAGGGTTATGTTATTCCCTTGAATTTATAAGGCACATGAGTAAATATTAATTTTTGAGAAACAAAATAGAATTTGACATAATGCAGTATATAATGTTGAATGCTTATATAATGTCTCAATGAAAGTTTGTGTTTAGTGGTCAGGTTGGTTCCCGGAGTCCTTCTATGATCAACAATGATTCAGAAACCTTAGAAGAATGTATGGTATGTTCTGATATGAAGAGAGATACTTTATTTGGCCCATGTGGGCATATTGCCACCTGTTCCCTCTGTTCACCAAGAGTGAAGAAATGCCTCATCTGCAAAGAGCAAGTTCAATCGAGGACAAAGGTGTGTTTTACTGCTCATTTTAGTATGGCATATCTTAAAATGTAAGTTTTTGTGCTCCATTTAAACTTACGGCATCATTTTAAGACTCAAATGGTATTCTAAGTTTAAAATTGAGCAGGAGCACTTAAGCATATGAGAATTTGAGGCTACAGTGGTTCCAAACTTTCTAATTTAGCTATTTTTTCTCAGACGAAATTAGACATTTTTGCAATAATGTCTTTCTCCACAGTTTGATCTTATAACTTACTCTATTTAAAGAATTTACTCTAGCATGTACAGGCTTGACCTAGTGACACCCTGTGTCAGACATTTCTTGATTTCACCTACTAAACCATAAAAACATCTGCTCTAAGCATTCATGTGGTATTTCAGTCAACATGAACTTGTGTTTAGGGCAGATGTACATAGCCATTTTTGGCCAACATGTCTTAACATAAGAAGAGCTCTACTGAATCAGACCAATTATAGTCTGCCAACCTATTTCCTAAAGATGCCTCTGGGAAGCCAACCAAAATGTTTAAAGTAGGGGCCATGTAGTGTCTACTTAGCTAGATAAGTTCTTCTATATGCATCATTTTTTATATTTAATAATGTTGTCAACCAATTTACCCAGAACAGAGGTTAAGGTAATTGGCCTGTAACTGAGAAACTAAATACTACTTCATGAAAAGTTGAAGAGCTATGTAATTCGTTCTTTGCAGATTGAAGAATGTGTAGTATGCTCAGACAAAAAAGCAGCAGTACTCTTTCAGCCTTGTGGACACATGTGTGCTTGTGAAAGTAAGTGCTTTTGGTGGGTAAAAATGGTTCTGTAGAGTAATGTGATTAAATTCACATTTAAATGGACAGAATTCATTAGATGATGGGTGTGGTGATGTTTAAAATATAAATGTCAATGTCTGAGTTTGTCTCACACAAGTGTATTTGGCAGACGGGTCAATGATTGTAGCTGTGCCTATAATTGAAGATGTTTAGTTTCTCCTATATAAATTAAAGGATCTGCACTGTATATTGGAAAAACCCAATGGTATACAGACTCCAGTGGGCAGGGCTGGGAATGGGAATTGTATGTGTTTTCTCCATGATTTAAATCACCAAGAGAAACCCTTGATTTAAATCAAATTTGTCACATATAGTTCTTCACATAGTTCTTGAACAATTGTGCAAATCTGATTACTAAAATATGTTAATTTACAATTCAATATAGCATTTTACAAGAAGGGTACACTTTATGTAATTGTTTAGATAACTTGGTTTTTATTAATTTAGGAAATAGTATATAAATTGCCTGTGTCAAGCTGCAGAAGCAGCTGGTGTACATTAGCAATGGGTAAGAACTTAATCACAAACACAATAACACACATTTTATTAAACTAAATCTTAAATGATACATAAATGTTTCAACATTGCAGTTGCAGTAATCTTCTGGGTTGCTGGCTAATAACTGTCCTTACACTCTTGTTTTTACTTCCAAATTTTATTAACAAGTAATCACAACACTGAACATACAATATCCTTAAAATGTCTACAACCAGATTTTCCTTAGGTAGTCCGACATCACGTGGGATATAGCGCCATCTAGCGTCCGAAGGCAAGAATGGATCGAAGTCAAGACCTGGGGCATCGAGCCCCTCCCACTCCAGTTCATTCTTGCCTTCCTTCGTTCAAGGCGTTTGGATCTTCTACTGTAGCTAAGTTTGAGCGTGTGGGACTGTCAAAATTCTTCTTGTTTCTTCTCTCCCTCACCCTCTTTTTATATTGTCTGGGACCTTATTTTTGGGGGGGGATTTTTATTTTTACCTCACTTTGTTTTCCCCTTTTGGTCCTTTTGCTGAGGAATCCGGCGGCTGCCATTTTCCCTTTTGGCTCCCGTCTCCCAGAGACGAACCTTCCTTGAGAGCCACGGCTGCGGCTCTCTTTTCAGCCAGTGTTTTAGTATTTTTTCCTCTTTGACGGAATCCGGCAGCTGCTGTTTTCCCTTTTGGCTCCCGTCTCCAAGAGACGAGCCTTCCCTGAGAGCCGCGGCTGCGGCTCTCTTTTCGGCCAGTGTTTTAGTATTTTTTTCCTTTTCAACGTCTCCCCACCGTAGGTGACGTCTGATTTTATTGGGCTCCCCTCTCTTTTGGGACGAGCCCTGAGAGCTGCGGCTGCGGCTCTCTCGTCAGCCCTTGCCCTGCCTTGCCGCCGCCTCCTCCAGGCGGCAGCCGTTTTTTCTCGCTTTTTACCTCGCTGGGAGCCGCGGCTGCGGCTCCTTTCATAACTGCTTTTTCGGCGGCGGCTGCTTGGGGCTGCAGCGAAAGGCTGCTGCCTTTTTTGCCTGATTTTTGCCTAGAGCTTTCACTCGTTTCGTTGGGAGCTGCGGCTCCTTTAACTTCTGCTTTTTTGGCGGGGGCTGCTATTGGACTGAAGTGATAGGCGGCGGCCTCCCTCAGCAAGGGGCGGTTGGAGCTCGCCTTTGCGGCTCCTCTGCTAGCCTCTTTCTGCCTTGAGGCTCTTCAGGTGGCCGTGGGAGGTATCCCTCCCAGCTTTTTTCACATTTAAAGAGTGTCATTGTTTATACGCTGCGCTTGGAGCTCACCCTTACTCCTCCTCCCCTATCTGTCTGCCTGACTACTGCCGCAGCCGTTACAGGCCTTCTAAAGCACCAGGAACCCTTGCCTGCCCGCCATTGTGCCATCTTCCCGGCCGCCATTTTGATTGAGATTCCCGCCCTTTTTCGCGGGCGCCATTTTGATCTGCCCATTTTCCCCACCCTTTCTGTTCTCCTTCACTTGTTTGTACAGTTATTTAGTCAGGCTATCCAAGTGCCTGTAGGACTTACTTTTACAACAAGTGCCTCTGCACAGCAACTGCATATTCGGACTGCACCTTGAAATTATCTGCACCGCAGCTGCATATTGGAACTCTACGCCACATCGCACCCACCACCTCTGTGCGTGTGTTGGTGTTATATATACCGTGTGTTGGTGAAAGTCCCTTGCCACACCGCACCCCCCACCACTGTGCGTGTGTTGGTATAACATTGCTGGGCGCTCAGAATGGCGGATCAACACTTAGATGCACATTCAGCAGCGGCTAAGAGACCCTGCAAGTCCTCACATCATAAGTCTGCAAATCAAAAACTGCCCAGGCTGCACTCCAAGGCCGTGGCTAAAACTAAACACCTGTCTCACCACAGTGCCACCAAAAACACACGTTACATTTCTGTGCCACATTCTCAAGCTGCTAACCAAGAGCACTTGACAGCACTCTTTCACTCTCCAGCTGGGTCATCTGAGGATGACTTCGAGGGTTTTCCTGACCAGCCTGGGGTCTGCCACTCACAATCTAGCCTGCCGCTCCAGCCCAGTGAGCCCACTGTTGCTGTTCCTCCACAAGCACAACCGCCTGCTGGTCCACTATCAGGGCAACTACCTGCCTCTGTACCAGGACTGCAGTTGTCTCCTGAATTCCTGATGCAGTTGAAAGATATACTAAGCCTCTTCTCAGATCAGTCGAGAGTCCAGACAGCTCCATTGACTCAGCACAGTGAACAGAACCCTTCCTGTGCCCCAGCCCCATGTGGCTGTTCTGATGTGGTACCGCTCCCCTCGCCCAACCCATTTGACGTTGCTAGAGGCAGGATTGGAGATGACATCCCTGGGTTGGAGGACCCAGATTATTCTCTTCAAGCCGAAGGGGATGAGTGGAGTGACGAGGCAGACTTCGAGGAGGACACCTCATATCGCCTATTTGATGCGGCCGACTTTCTTCCGCTATCGGGCCTTCAAACTACACAGCCCAAATCTACCACTCTCCCCATGAAAGGGGCTAAAGTCCTTAAGTCTCCAAAATCTTTGGATCATTACCTTCCTGTGCCGGACCCCATTGGCAAGCTGGCCAAGGAAGAGCTGGATCATCCTCTGCAGGCACGCCGCTTTTCCATTATGGCCAAAAGGCTCTATGCACTGGACCCGGACTTTATGAATCGCTTGCTTGTTCCAGGCATCGACGAGCCAGTCTCCAGTTTAGTTTCGCGCTCGCTCCTTCCAAAGCAAGGGGAATCACAACTAAAGGACCCCTTTGAACGCCGCATGGACTACGCCTTGCGTAAAAACCACGAGGCTACTGCCTTTACTATTCAGGCGTCTGCTTCAGCTTCTATATTTTCAAGAGCGGCTATGATGTGGCTAGACGAACTCTTGGATGATCCCAAACCAGACCCTGTCAAGCTCCGCAAGGGCCTGGTAAAATTACACAAGACAGCAGCCTTCGTAGCCGATGCCACACTGGATGCCACCCAGCTGGGCGCGCGAGCTCTAGCCTCACAGGTGGTAGCTCGGTGTACCCTTTGGCTCAGGCACTGGGACGCTGATTCTACGGCCAAGGGCAACTTGTCTAGAGCACCCTTTTCTGGGTCTTTACTCTTCGGAGATGAAGCCCTCAAGGCGGTCTTGGTAGACCCTAACAACAGCCGAAGGCCAGTATTGGCCACTTCTAAGAGAGAGGATCATAGGGCTTTCAGACGTTTCACCCCATATCGCTCCTTTCAGCCCTTTCGAGGAGCGCGGCCTGCAGGGCGAGGCCGCGACTTTCAATCTTCTGGTTTCTGCTCCTCCAGGGGATCCTGGAACAGGCAACGTTTCCAAGCCAGAGCACAGAACAGGGGAAGTCAAGGGGCCTCAACTTCAACTTATGGCAGGGGAGCTCGTCAGCGAAGACAATACTGACGCTTTCCCTGTGGGGGGCAGATTGCTAATGTTTGCAAGTCACTGGTTATGTCTGACACGGGTCGCTTGGGTCAGAGATCTATTCCTCCATGGTTACGAACTGGAATTTTGGCTGACCCCTCCAGAAAGGTTTATTCCACCCACTCTACCCAGAGTTCGAGACAGGTGCCGAATCATGCGGGAAGCCATAACCCATCTTCTCGACATAGCTGCAATAGAACCTGTACCACCGGAGGAGAGAGCACAAGGGGTTTACTCCCTCCTATTTGCAGTTCCCAAGCGAGATCAGTCATGGAGAGCGGTACTAGATCTCAAATTTGTCAACCGTTTCGTGAAATACCGACGGTTCAAGATGGAGTCCCTGGCGTCAATTGTAGAGGCGCTACACGAAGGGGATTTTCTGACTTCCATAGATCTCAAAGAAGCTTACCTTCATGTGCCTATCTGTCCAACCCACAGACGTTTCCTGCGATTTGCCTTTGGCCCCCATCACTTCCAATATCGAGCAATGCCTTTCGGTCTCTTGTCGGCCCCGTGAGTATTCACCAAAGTGCTGCTAACCCTGGTGGCTTATCTCCGCCTCCAGGGAATCCACATTTATCCTTACTTGGACAATCTGTTAATTCGAGCAAGTTCCAGAGATTTGGCCCGCTTTCATGTCCACTCTGCTCTTACGGCTGTACGCACCCATGGTTGGCTGGTCAACTACGACAAAAGTCAACTACTACCAACTCAGAGATTACAACATTTGGATGCAATTCTAGACACCACGCAGGCCATGGTCTTTTTGTCACCAGATCGAATTACGGCCATCACACAGATGGCTCTACACCTCGCATGTCATTCGAGGGTGGACTTAATGCTTCTGGCAAGGGCTCTGGGAATGTTTGTCTCGACCATTCACATCGTGCCATGGGCTCGGCACCACACTTGACCCTTACAGTGGGCCTTACTCCCTTTCCAACAGGACATTGCCACGTCCAACCACCGTACGGTACACCTGCACCCATCTCTGCGGACCTCTTTCCATTGGTGGGCTATGGCCAAAAATCTCAGACTGGGAACCCCGTTCCGAGAACCAGACAGGACCATACTCACCACAGATGCCAGTCTGTCCGGATGGGGGGCCCATTGCAATTCCCAGTATGTTCAGGGAGTGTGGTCCAACACGGAAGCAAGTCACAATATCAACTGGCTGGAACTAAGAGCGGTCCATCTGGCTCTTCGGCATTTTCAACCCTTGTTCCTTCTGGACCACGTATTGATTCACACGGACAATACTTGTGTGAAATCACATCTGAACAGACAAGGGGGCACCAGGTCACGGTGCCTCCAGGCGGAAGCGTCTCAACTCTTCCAATGGGCCGAAATACATCTACTTTCACTGAGAACATCTCCGAGGTGTTTTAAACGTTGCGGCCGACTGGCTCAGCAGACAACAAGTGATCCCGGGAGAATGGAAGCTACACCCCATGGTGTTCAGCCTTCTCCAACGACGGTTCGGCATCCTCTCGGTGGATCTGTTTGCATCCAGTCACAATTACCAGCTACCTCGCTACTTCTCCAGGTATCTGGACAACGACGCGGAATCGACGGATGCACTGTTGACTCAGTGGCCAGCAGGTCTCCTATATGCTTTTCCCTCGATACCGTTATTGGGCAGGACCATCAGGAAGCTGCGACGCAAAAGGGCCCATTTGATCCTGATAGCACCGTACTGGCCTCGTCGGCTGTGGTTCTCCGACCTGCTCTCCCTTTCAGTGACGGAGTCTTGGAGGTTGCCACTCAGACCAGATCTTCTATCTCAGGGCCCGATTTGGCATCCAGATCCCGAATGGCTCAATCTGACAGCGTGGCATTTGAACGCGGACATTTGATTCATTCAGGACTGTCTAAGGAAGATGTGGACACAATTCTCGTGTCTCAAAAGCAGTCGACCTCTTGGGTCTACCAGAGCACCTGGTCTACCTTCGCTAGTTGGTGTGACTCTCAAAATGTTCTACCATCTCAGGCCAAGGTTCAACATCTACTGCAATTTTTACATAGAGGCCTGAAGATGGGACTGAAACCTAACACCTTACGCTGCCACCATTTCATCTATTCTGTCCGTCACATCTCCTACTATTCCTATGGGTTCACACCCACTGGTCAAACGTTTTTTGAAGGGGGCCGTCCTACTGTCGCCAGCAGTTTGTCATCGCTTTCCTTCGTGGAGTTTATCGAAGGTCCTGCAAGCCCTGCAGCGTCCTCCTTTTGAGCCCCTTCAATCTGTGCCTTTATGTCTTTTGGCCTTCAAAGTCCTGTTCCTCGTGGCAATCACCTCGGCGAGAAGAATCTCAGAGTTGGGGGCACTGTCCTCGGCCCGCCATCTCTGTATTTTCCATAAGGGCTCCGTGGTACTACGTCTAGATCCTTCCTTCCGTCCCAAGGTCATTTCGGCGTTCCACTGTAACCAAGACATTGTTTTGCCTTCGTTCTGTCCGGATCCTGTTCATCCGCTCGAGAAGGCCTGGCACTCGCTAGATGTCCGGAGGGCCCTCAAGACATACCTGTCTCGCACCCAGGACATATGGTCAACGGATTCCTTATTTGTATCCTTTCACCCGCGTACTCTGGGGCAAAAGGTGTCTAGCTCTATGTTATCTTGTTGATTGCGTGCCTGTATTGCATTGGCCTATGAGTCCCTTCAGCTGCCAGTGCCTCGTAACATAACGGCACATTCCACTAGGTCAGCTGCCACTACGGCTGCCTTTGCAACCAATGCTCCTCTAGCATAGATTTGTAGAGCGGCTGTATGGTCTACCCCAAATTCTTTCATAAGACATTATAAGATAGACCGTTATGCTTCTGCTGATGCCTCATTCAGGAGGCGTGTTTTACAACAGGTTATTTCTGCTAAGTAGCCAAGAGGCGGTCCCTCCCTATTAGGGGCTGCTTTGGTACATCCCACGTGATGTCGAACTACCTAAGGAAAATGTACCATTGGTATCACCTGAAGGGTGATTTTCTTAGGTAGTCCGACATCACGGCCCTCCCTTTTTGGAGGATTTGGGGTTTTTTGCTACCTTACCACTTATTACTCTTCAGTGTTATAATATTTAAACTTTTTTACCAAGTCAAGACCAATTTGGACCTGTTTAATATGCTTGTGATCTTTGGGTCATGTTTTGGGACACTGTTTCCTTGCTGTTAGGCCCGTTGGCGTTTTATGTCTTTTCAGATATGTCTCTCACTTCGGTCTCGTCACGAATGAAATGGAGTGGGAGGGGCTCGATACCCCAGGTATTGACTTCGATCCATTCTTGCCTTCGGATGCTAGATGGCGCTATATCCCACGTGATGTCGGACTACCTAAGAAAATCACCCTTCAGGTGATACCAATGGTACATTTCATCTTCCCCACTTCCACTGTCATTTTTATTCATAGACTAAAACAGAAATACAAGTGTTCCTTCTTTTTCAACTCTTGCTTTTTTGTCCAAGGACATTTTCCTGTATTTTTGTCCAGGGAAGGAATTCCTTCAAAATATTCCCAGATAGGGTCTCTGTTACACGCAGAAGCCATGACAGTTCTGGGGCAAAAGTATGGGGGAACATAGGAACTGGAAGCTATAGTGTCTTTTTCTTTCCAGTCCTCTCCACTGTTTGTTTCTACTCTGTCTCCAGCTGTCCTTTTCTATATTGTCTCTCTCTTAATTCCTTTGTTTTGTGTGGCCTAGCTGCACCACCACATAAACGCAGAACAAGTATAATCCCATTCCCATCCAGCCTGTGTCTGTGCACATGTAACTTTAATCAAAGAAGGTAGGTAACTCAATGTGTGTTGAGTGTGATAGAGGCATTAATTTATTTTTATGAAACAGTAAGTGTAGGATTAGCATATTTGTGATAAAATTGAATTGAATTATAGAAATTTAGTATTTAGTAATTCTTTTTTTAAAAAAATAAAAAATCTGATTTAAATTTTAAAAAATCAGATGGATTTTTTTTAAAGCACTGATTTTTATCCACTCTGGTTTTCTCTGCTCCCCGCAAGCAGAAGAAACGCTTCTTTCCAGGTGTGTGTGAGGATGCATTTTTGCTTATAAAGGTGAATGGTTGCGAATAAGTGCTATTGGGGGGGGGGAATAAAGCACAGCTTTTTGAAACAATATTGTGATGGATTATAAACACTCTCCTGTCTCTGACAGTGATGAGGACCATGTGAAAAGGGTATGATGTATGTTTGAGGCTCCCTGCAGTCTTTTCTTGTAAAAAGAAAACATGTGACACATGATTTGGTTAAATGTTAATTGGTCTTTAAATGTTTTTAACAGCTTTTAGATGTTTTAAATCTGTTTTATTTTAATTGTATTTTTATTACAAATGTGACTGCTGCCCTGTGCTGCCATGGTAGGAAGAAAGGGATGTAAATTTAATTAAATAAATAAATAAAAAGTGGAAGGTAACGAACAGATTAACAAGTTTGTTTAAAACACTGCATCAGTCTCAATAATATTTTTTTTCTCCAGATTGTGCCAGCCTGATGAAAAAATGTGTGCAGTGTCGGGCAGTTGTGGAGCGAAGAGTGCCTTTCATTATGTGTTGTGGTGGGAAAGGTACAGAAGATTCCACAGATGATATTAGTGAGTTGCTTATTTCTCTCAGTGTTTATTTAGATATCTCTTGGTAAACTTATGTCTTGTCATTTACGACATTAAATCTCCCTTTCATCTATCCACTGGAGGCACACCACTTTCTCTTATGAAAAATACCCTTTTATTTATTATTTCCAGTGTTATGATATCCTGTTTATAGTGGGAAGAAAAGAACTATGTACAGTCTTCCAGTTGTGACTGTACCACAGAGTACCGAAAGGTATTTCTTAATAATTCCCACTGATGCTATACACTGTGATTCTGAGATCTCTTTCCAATGAGTGCAGACACTCATGCTTTTGTTCCCATGTGAACTACTTGTACTTACTTACATTGAATTTTCTTACATTTGGACAGAGCTTTTTATAGCTCTTCCAATTTATTTCACCATCTTGAGTGTGGTTGCCAGAGTTGTATGTGGAGCCTATTTTGCAGAGCATTTAACTCTGGTTTTCTTATTCATTACCATTACATTTTCAAGTACAATTTAAGGTAGTGGTCATTCCTTGAAGAACTGCCTTTGCCTACGTGAACCAGCCCTCCCACTACATTTGTCAAAAGAGGCCTTACTCTGCATTCTGTTGGCATCAAATATTGGCTGGGATATAGGATAGGGCCTTCTCCATAATTGTGTCCAGATTACAGAAGTACCTCCTCTGGGAGGCTTAATTCTCCCTGACATTATTGGTGTTTATGTGGTCTAAATCCCTTTTGTTCCATTTAAGCAATCATTCCTGTTTTTCTCCTCCATTATTTTGTTTCTGTTCTGTTTTATGAAGAATAGTTTCTGTTCTCATTTTCTTCTGACTATTATTATTAGTTTAGTTTTATATTCTGCCCTTCTTCCTGAAGAAAAGCAATATATTCAGAATATATTGCAGATTGTTTTTAGTTTATGTTGTGAGCCACCTTCAGCATAGATAGCATAGAATTTTTAAATAAATTGGTGTTTACAAACCTGGGAATTCACTGCTCACGGATAAGCCAAATAGCATTATTGTCAGTACAGATCCTCAGTATAGACACATCTGACTGGCCACTGTGGGAATTATGATGCTGGGTTACGATCCTTGATTGGTCTGTAGGTCCATGGCCTATCTAATCTTGGCCTGTGAAGCCATTTTCCCCAAACCACACCCACTTTTCCATCAGCTGATAGGCAGGGATGTAGGGTTCAATTCTGCATTGGCTGTGTGGGCCACTTCCCCACACAGAATTGGCACCGGCAAACCAATGCAGCAGGATTTAATCCCCGCTCATTAGCAAAGGCCAGTCTTGATAAGGTTCCCCACCCCTGAGATAGGCCTTTGATCCAATCCAGCGGAGCTGCTCCTGGTTAAATATTTGTATTGCAGAGTTCCCAAGCAGTCTATCCAGTGAAGGTCCTATATAGAGAAACAGTTGAAAATGTTTGTTCATTACTGTTCCTTAAAGTGTATTTACAAAGGAAATATTTTAAAACAAATCTTATAAAGCAATAGGTTTTTGGGCTTTAAAAACAAAATCATTTCTGTAACTTAAGAGATGGGAATGCAATTAACAGGCTAAAAGTTTTTTAATTTGTTTGGCTGTTTTGTATGTGCTGTATATAACCATTTTCGTTTCTCTACATTGTGTAGCAAGTGGAAACATTCCTGTTCTGCAGAAAGACAAGGACAATACTAATGTCAATGCTGATGTACAGAAATTGCAGCAGCAATTGCAGGACATAAAAGAACAGGTAAAACAAATAGGTATTCCTTTATGATAAATATCAAACAAAAACTTAACATTTTATTGTTTTAAGCCATTAATGAAGGTTTTCAGAATAAGGGTTTAGGTGTTGAATAGTATAGATAGCAGTCATATGATGCACTGAAATTATAGGGTAGTATTCAACTAACTCATCCCATCAGCGCAAGGATTACTGCTAGTGCAACAGAAATCCCCCCCCCCGGTACATGTCCCACATCCTCCTCAAATCTTCTCCAGAGGATTGGTGGAACCTTGGTGGAACCCCTAGAACAGTGATTCCCAACCTGGGGGCCACGAAGTAATCCAGAGGGGGGCGTGAACAGTAAAGAAATGAATTATTTATTTATTTTTTAAAAGTCTGCACTCCCTGGATGTTGTCTGCTCCCCATTGCCACTGCAGATGACACCTCCCCCTTGCTCCAAATAAGAGGGGAGGACTTTGCTGAAGCGCCAGAGCGTCTTTCAGGCACACTGAGGGCAGGCATCTGCCTATACCACATACGGCAGATCGCAAAGGAGGTTGAGGGTGGAGCTACCAGGAAGAAGAGGGGATTACTATCCTGACTCGCATCTCCTCTGCCGCTGCCCTTACTCAGAATGAGAGGCGAGGGCTTTTCATGAAGCAAAAAGAAGTAAGGCTTCAAGGAAAGGCTGCTTTCCCCCTTCCTTCCTGGCAGCAAGCCTGCCTGCCTTTCTTGACTGCCACCTACTTTAAAAAATTATTCTTATTTGCAACGCCACCCAGATCTCTTCTTCGGAGATGGAGCCAAGGAGCAGTGAGGAAACTCAAGACTTGCTCGCCCCCCCATCACTGAGGCTGTGTGTGTATCAGTGTCCCCCCTTTCTTCCACCTACATTCCGCCCCCAACTTCTCTCTCCCAGGATGCTGCAGCAGTTGAGGGTTCCCCCCCTCCCACGTGCCCAAATGCATGGACGCCTGCAGATTCTTGCAGGAGGGGCAGGTGTTTTTGTGTGTGTGCATGCGCTGATCTGTCTTCGGCTCCACTCTCATTCTCCAATTGCACACTAACCAAGTCATCTCTTCTGATGATCATCCCAATGCCTAAAAGCACTAACCCTCCTCTTTAATCTGTCCACCATTCTGTCTTCATCACTACCACATTGCTTCTTCTTGATGATGATTCTTTTTAAAAAGCTCAGCAGGTTGGCTGAGGCTGGGGTCCACACACTGCAGCTGAAATCTATTTAATTAATTAATTATTACTGCATTTATATCCCACCTTGCCTCCAAGTTGCTCAAGGTGGTGCACATGTTCCCCCCCCATTCCATTTTATCCTTACACCAACCATGTGAGATAGGTCAGGCTGAGAGACTGTGTCTGGCCCAAGGTCACCCAGTGGGCTTCATGGCTGGGTGGGGATTTGAACCTGGATCTTAGTCCAACACTGTAACCTGCTGGTATTGGGAGACAGGACTGTACATCTTCAGACTGTAGGGGGGGTGGGATACCAATTTGATTGGACCTTTGCATTAAGAAAGCAACACCTCCCTGTCTGCAGGGAGTGTTTTATGGAAAGGAATATTTGGAGATGTGATTTTGCCATGCACAATATATTCAATTAACAGAGACTAAAATTACAGTTAGTGGTGGGGGTGTCACAAAAAATTTTGAGCTTACAAAGGAGGTCCCATAAACTCAAAAGTTGGGAACCGCTGTCCTAGAATAATTTAATGGGCTCACGGGCAAAGGAGGGGTAAATCCTGTTGAGTTGGCAGTAATCCTTCATCTGACAGGATCTTGACTTAGCACTATGTTGGATACAACCCATAGTCATCAGCTGTAGAATATCTTTCTAAACATCTGTTTAGGTTCAGTAATAAATTAATTCAAAAAAATTGAGTGAAGAATGGAGAAAGTTTCCTTCTATTAGCACATAAAACGTCCATGGACACAAACTGAATGTCAAAAGAATGGTGTATGGATGTGCGTTTTGTAAAAGTAAGTCACTGCATACATAAGTAACAGTTGGAAAGGAGAACAAAAGCCAAGTGATTCTGAAGAATTACATTTTTTTATTTATTACATTTGTATCCCACCTATTCTCCGAGGAGCTCAAGGTGGCATACATGCAGGGCCGGCCCCAGACATGCCGGGGCCCTTGGGCACCAGCTTGCCCTGGGCCCTGGCACATGTGCGCATGCACACATACACACATGTGCGCACCCAGGGCCAGCCCCAGACACGCTGGAGCCCTTGGGCAAAAGCCTGCCCCAGCACTCCCTTTCCACAACTCGCGCATGGCGAGAGCTTTGGGGCTCCACCATTCCCTTCCTTAACTTACCTTGTTCTGCGGTTGCGCACGCAGCGGTGCCCTTAAGAAAGATGGCAGCTGAGGTTTCCCTAAGGAGCTGAAGCCTCTGCCGCCATCTTGGTTCATGGCAGGGATGCGAGTGCACAGCACACATGCGTGCCATCAGCCAAGATGGCGGCAGAGGCTTCAGCCCCTTAGGAAAACCTCAACCGCCATCTTTCTTAAGGGCACCACTGCGTGCGCAACCACACGGCAGGGTAAGTTAAGGAAGGGAAAGGCGGAGCCCCAAAGCTCTCACCCTGCAATCCGCAGCAGCTATCCTGCCACGAATCACGGAAGGGGAGCAGAGCCCCCCCCCCGGGGCTCCTGTAGCCTCAGGGGCCCTTGGGCCAGTGCCCCACCTGGCCGCCCCTTGGAACCGGCCCTGCATACATGGTTCTTCCCCTCCCCTCCCCATTGTATCCTTGCAACAACCCTGTGACATAGGATAGGCTGAAAGACAGTGACTGGTCCAAGGTCACACAGAGAGCTTCCTGACTGAGTGGGGATTTGAACCCAGGTCTTCTAGGCCCTAGTCCAACACTCTAACTGCCACATTTCTTTATTTCAAACTTTCTAGTAATCCCAAGATACAAATCAATAACTAAAAGGAAGACAGCAGTAACAGACAGTAGTGTTGAGTTCAACTCCACTCCTTCTGAATCAGGGCAGCAAAGAAGTGCTGGGAGGGTGCTGGTGCTACTGCTACAGCAATCACTGGAAGGGCACTCCCTCATCGCACAGCCATATCTATTCATGCCTCATTTCTTTCTCTTCTCCCCCTCTCCCTTTATGACGTAAACCCTGCAGCAGATACAAGGTACATGAGGTAGCTTGGCTCTTAAGTAAAGTGTTTAGTTTTAGTTTAGAGAAAAGGCGGGTCAGAGGAGACATGATAGAAGTGTATAAAATTATGCATGGCATTGAGAAAGTGGATAGAGAAAAGTTTTATCATAATACTAGAACTCGTGGACATTCAAAGAAGTTGAATGTTGAAAGATTCAGGACAGACAAAAGGAAGTACTTCTTTACTCAGCGCATAGTTAAACTATGGAATTTGCTCCCACAAGACGCAGTAATGGCTACCAGCTTGGATGGCTTTAAAAGAAGATTAGACAAATCCATGGAGGACAAGAGCTATAAGTGGCTACTAGCCATGATGGCTGTGCTCTGCCACCCTAGTCAGAGGCAGCATGCTTCTGAAAACCAGTTGCCGGAAGCCTCAGGAGGGAAGAGTGTTCTTGCACTCGGGTCCTGCTTGTGGGCTTCCCCCAGGCACCTGGTTGGCCACTGTGAGAACAGGATGCTGGACTAGATGGGCCGCTGGACTAGATGGGCCGCTGGCCTGATCCAGCAGGCTCTTCTTATGTTCTTATGTAGCTTCAGCTCTGCAGTACTCTAAGCCCAGCTTGTGTACAAAAGGTAGCAACTGGCACTTACTATGGAGAAACAGCAGAGACTACAAAGTCTAGAGGTGATGAATGAATTTGGAAAAAATTGATACAAATAGTCATGGACAAACTACTAGTTGCTTAATTAGTATATTGCTTTTCCGTATACGTTACACTCAAAGCAATTCACAAGGAAGCATGAAAAAATTAATTACTATCCATATAAAAAGACAATCCAAAAGAGTTTCATAGTAACAAAATATAGAACGAAAGAACATCAGTATTAAAATATTGATACATTAAGTCATTTTTGTCTGCACCTGGTAATAGTCTTAAGATGCAGCATGGGAGGAAGCAACAGATGTACATATAAAGCCTAGCGCTGTGGTCATGATCCAAGTTGTCTCTGTGCCTCCCCATCAGCTGCTATTAGCGTTTTGAGAAAATCTTGGGAGATTTTGTGTGTTTGTTGTTATGTGTCTTCAAGTCGATTACGACTTATGGCGACCCTATGAATCAGTGACCTCCAAGAGCATCTGTCATGAACCACCCTGTTCAGATCTTGTAAGTTCAGGTCTGATTTTGTGTGTGTGTGTGTGTGTGTAGATTTTCCATTTTACACTGAGTTTAGCTCTAAGTCCTATACCAGCACTAATCCTCCTGACTTTGAGGAATGCCCCATGGACAACCTTGAAAGGAAGGGAAGGTGACTAACCACTAGCTGTTTTCAGCAAAAAGGATGTCACATTTACTTCCAAACTAAGTGAGCAGTAACATAGCAATAGGGTAGTATCCAGTGCTGCCATTCTGCTTGTGCAACATACTTCCACTTACATGATGTAACTTCCCTCACAACTCCTCTCCCTTGAAGCCCCCCTGTGCACCCTCAAAATCTGCTCCAGAAAGTTGGGGGACCCTCGAGCAGATTATGGGGGCATGAGGAAAGAGGAGAGGAAGCGGAAGTCCTGTTGTGTGAGTGGAACTCTGCTTGTGTAGCACTGGATGCAATCCATAGTCTCTTCCTTTCTCCTTGCCCCCAGAGGACAGGAACCAAAGAGAACAAACACACAAGAATCTACTACCAGTTCTGCCTTCAAAAGGATCACTAATTGCCAAGGCCCTATTAAAAAGGAAGAGAGAAACATGAATGCACAGAGGAAAAAACTAAATGCTGTCTCGGCAGGTTGTTTCCTCTTCCCCCCCCCCCAAAAAAACCTCCCACCTTAATATCTAAATTTATTTTAGGACAGCAGTAAATCCTTCATCTGAGCAGTGAGTTTCCTGAACTGGTCTGTCCTTCCAAGGACAAATCGGCTAAGGCATCCAAACTAGACTCTGCCTTCCTTTCTGTCCTGTGGGTGGACCCAACAGTCTTTTTTCTTGCCTCTTTTGATGCAGATAACACATGGGTATTATAATAAAGTCATGGTCTCCTTTTTTCAATTCATACCCCTGCAGATAACATTCTACAGACTCAGTAAGGATCATAATACCTAGAAATATATGGAGATTTGATTTTAATAGTATTACTGCTAAACTACTTGTTTTTAGTTGCCACTAGACATACCAGAAGAGTTTCTGTGTATCCAGAATTTCAGAAGTGTTTAACTGAACTTCACAGCAGCAGTCTGTTTCTACATGACAGATTTATTTCATGCCTTACTATATCTTTTAATTGTACAAAATAACTAGCTTCATAAATGGCATCTTGCAGCGATGTCTTTAGCTGTCATATAATAATGAAATATCTTTCAGAGACAGCCTTAAGCCCATCTGCATGATACTAGCCTACCTCTCTATAAGAAATACTAAAAATGTACATTAAGTGCTCATGAACATTCTTAAGTGCTATACTAAATCTAAGCAACACTACTTTGAGACAGATAGTTGTTGAGTATCCTTCAGATTTTTTTGCCATTTGTTTCTCCAGTCTGACTTAGTGTGATATTTATATCAGGAGTAATATGCTAATGTATTATGCTTGGTTATTGTTTGTCTCTAGACATTTCTTTACTTTCATTTTTGTCTCTTACAGACCATGTGTCCTGTGTGTTTGGACCGTCTGAAGAATATGATATTTCTCTGTGGTCACGGAACATGTCAGCTTTGTGGTGATCGAATGAGTGAATGTCCTATTTGCCGAAAGGCTATTGAACGAAGAATCCTTTTGTATTAAAATGTAAAGC
Source organism: Rhineura floridana (assembly GCF_030035675.1). NCBI lineage: Eukaryota > Metazoa > Chordata > Lepidosauria > Squamata > Rhineuridae > Rhineura > Rhineura floridana. The sequence continues at coordinate 245,479,387 of NC_084480.1, forward strand.
ATCTTATGGTAGCCTGTCACATTATTACTACATTTGGCTCATTGAACCTTCATAAGCTTTAGTGGCAGCTAAAGTTTATCATGAAACATTTCTAATGATACGGAGTGTGTTGCATTGTAAGTGGGTAGACTGACAATACAAATCAGTATTTGAATAGTAAACCTCTCCTATCAAGAAAGCTAAACCAAGGTTAGGTTAATTAAAAATGCAAATTTTTTTATATCTTTTGCCTTTCTCTTTCTTCCCAACCCCTTTATGTTAAAGGGACAATTTCTTATTGGTATTTTTATTTTATATGTATAAACTCTAATTTCAGCAATGTTAATTTTTACCGTCAGCTGCTTTCATGTATAAATATTTTTAATTCTCTAAATTGTATTTGTTTTAAGACTTTCTCATAGTAGTGTCAGTAACTGCAATGTAAGCCTTATAGCTAGGTACAGGAATTTTTAAAAATCAGCACAATAAATGATGTTTCAGTATTTCACATTGCCTCTATAATCTGTTTTTTCTCCATGTCAGTTTGAAGGAGAATAAGGGTTATTACAAAACAAATCCCTGATTAAAAGGGCTGTTTGTGGACTCCACACACATTGTAGGAATACCTTCTAGAATTGGCCATCTGAAAAGTCTCCTCCAAAAATTGGAGAAACTCTACATGTGATGCTGAACGTAGTACAAGCCTCTGCTAGTAATAAAAAGAAAACCCAGTGCATACTAGCAAACCCTTCTGCCTGGGGGGCTTTTTTGATCTCAGCCATAACCCCTTCAACTAAGAGAGCTGCTTTTGGAATGGTGACAGATATTTTCATTAATTTTTGGATACTTATAAGAGAAAGCCATTCTATCTATTGGCTAGAATTTAACATTTTAAGTCCAGTAACTAGACTTAAATACCACCTTGCAAAAAGGGAATATACAGCAAGAGTTTTAAAATATGCAGGAACGCTAACCTCTGTAATAATATTATTGCAGACTTCACATTATGCTTGAACTGGCTTTTCTGGAACTTCATTGGGACCATTTAGTTAATAAGCAAGACACTGCTGATGTGTCTTGAGAGCTTTCTATAAACTGAGAGGCTGTGGGGAAGATAGGGCAAAGTTCTGTGTGATTATTCATTGCTTAATATAAATGCTATCCAAAGACATGGGAAAACATCTTGCTCTGGATGTTCTGCAGTAGGGTGTAAATAGATTCCCAGAAGTTAAATCACATACTCAACATGGGGCATAATTTGATAAAATAAGCTGAATTTTTAATTAACAGATGTGCTATTGTACTTAACTCTGAGTCTGACAAATTCTTAAAAGCAGGTGAAGAAACACATTTGATTAGGGGAAAAAATGCCTTTCCCCATTTATTCCTGCACAATTTACCTAAAGAAGGGAATTACTTTCAGGAATACTCTATATTTGGTGGATGTAATTGTGTCATATAAATTAGGATTGAGATTATTTTATTTTATGCAGATATTTGCAGATTGCCTGGAACAGAGTTGATCATGTATTAGGAACATCATATAGGGATAGAAGAAGGTACAAAAACATTATATACATAAAGTACCACCTGTAATTCCATTAAAATTAATGGGTCTTGGAGCTAAGTCTTATGTTCTTCCCCCCCCCCCCCCAAAAAAAAGATACACATAAGCGTGTGCTGGAATGAAGTATAAATTGGTTACATTAGTGTAAGCTTCATGCTTAAATTTATAAAATGAACTGTTTAGAAAACATTCGTTTCTGTTCTTATTTAGAAATTGCTGGCTACTTAATTGTATAGTTATTTCAAAAGTGAATAGCTAGTTTCAACCGCAATTTGGGTAGCTATTTTCTACACTCTTCTGAAACTGTGCATGCATATGCACAAAAATATTTTCTTAGAATGTTTATTAATAATAATTACAATAATAAAACAATATGACACATGAGCTAGATTTATTCAGGAGTTTGCTATCAAATAACTCAACTTTCTATTGATTTTGAGCACTAAAGTTGTAGAAGAAACTAAACAAAATGAGACCTCATATGCCAGAAAGTAAAGGAAGTACTGAATATTGTATGTGATAGGTAGGGTAAATGTCAATGCTTTGGTGACAAAGAAAATTATGGTATACAATTATGTAACTGTGTTCTGTTATTTTTGCACAGCTGGAAAAACTGAATTCTAAAGTTACTAAAACATTTTGTACCCTCTCTTTCTGTTCTGCAAAACACGTATAGCATGACTAGTCTTGTAAGCAGGTAACTAAGTTATTCATTGTTTGAAAGAATGGACATGAGGTGCTGTATTGACCTCAAATCTTGTAAAAGAAAGTAGAGCGCTTGGATTTGCAAATCTGTTTTTGTTACTTAGATGCTATTTTATTCTGTTCTGTTCACCATGTAGAGAACAAGTTATAGAGACATCCCTTAGCCAACAGAGAACAGTACATTTGTTTAAAGCTTTCTTAATTTATTTAATAAGTAGTTTGCTAAATCTTTATAGTATAGGAGACAGATCTTGAGACTTGAATTTATACTTCTATTAAACTGTAAATATAAACTTGAAGTGGATGACTGTGTCAAATTATTTTATATGTACTATATTAAAAACTAGTTGCCATCCTGCTCAGAAAACTACACACAGGGCCACCATCTATGATGACAGGGCACCCAAGGGAAGTGTTCCAGGTAATGCAGTGGTTAGCTGCGTAATCTAGCAGTTGTCCAAGCATCAGCCCAGCCCCAGTGTTTTGCACTACCTCTGTATAGCAGCTGTATGATTAAGAACTAAAAAGGGGGAAGCAATTGCAAAAGGTCACAGGAAATGGGGCAGAGAAGCTGGAATTACTTCATTAGAAAAGGTGTGACCTGTTGAATTTCTGCCTGCCACACAGCTGTTAAAGGCACAAGAACCCTGTTTTTCCCCAATGCCAACCCTTAACCAAAGCCTAGGCTGCCATTTTGTACCCACTTACCTGGAAGTAAGCCCCATTAAACACAGACTTACTTCTGAGTAGACATGTATACCATGCATTAACTATACAGTGATTTTTTTAATTTGTGTGGTCTTTAGCTCCTGCAAAGCAAGAGACATGCCTAAGCCTCTCTGTAAAGTTTTCACATTTGCCTTTTTTGGGGGGTGGGGATTCTTGAACATTCACCCACAATTATTGTATAGTAGTATTTGCAGAAAATAACTTGCAGTGAGTATCTGATTTCAGATACACCCAGCGCAGGAAAGATGTGTTCTGGTTGCTAAGTAAAAAAGAAGGGCAAATTACAGAGCTTCAAAGGATGAGAAAATAAGACAGAAGCAAGAAAATGTACAGCAGCACTTAAGACCTCCAAGATTCCTATTGCTTGGTGTCCATACAGCTCACTTACCAATCTGACTTCACTTATTGACTAATAACACTGACAGACAGAAGCAGACAGGCCCGCTCATTTCACATAAATCACTTAGAAAGTTACCTGCACATTTTGCTCCATAACTTTATGGGAGGAGGTACAGACTTTTTAAAATGAAAGGTCAGCTTCTGGGCTACCTGCTGGGAGCATCAATGAAAGCCTTCATGGGCACCATGATGGCAACCACTGCCATAGGTGCTGGTTGCCCTTGGAATGAATACATACATGGCTGCTGTGTATGTGCTTCCTCTTAGACCTAATATAAGCTTAAAGATTTTCATTAGAACGTGGTGGGGGGAGGAAGGATTAAATCTCTTGACCTGTGCCATAGCCCTGATCTAAACCCCTATCTCTCCTACTGCTGCATTAAAAACAATATAAAGGTTTAAAAATGTAGTGGGTTTCTTGTCACGTAGTTTGACCCTAAGAGGGTAAATATAGTTTGTGTGTGGACAAAAGAATATCGGCAAGTAGAATCATAGAACAGTAGAGTTGGAAGGGGCCTTTAATGCCATTGAGTCCAACCCCTTACTCAATGCAGAATTCCAGGTTAAAGCATACCTGACAAGTGCCTGTCCAGTTGCCTTTTGAATGCCTCCAGTGGGAGAGCCCACCATCTCCCTAGATAACTGGTTCCATTGTTGAACTGCTCTAAAAGTTAATGTGGTGTCCAGAACTGGGTGCAGTACTCAAGATGAGGCCTAAGCGGTGCTGAATAGAAGGGAACTAATACTTCATGTGATTTGGAAACTTCTCCTGTTAATGCAGCCTTAAATAGCATTTGCCTTTTTTGCAGCCACATTGCACTGTTGGCTCATATTCAGCTTGTGATCCACAACAATTCCAAGATCCTTCTAGCATGTAGTATTGCTGAGCCAAGTATCCCCCATCTTACTACCATGCATTTGGTTTCTTTTTCCTAGGTGTAGAACTTTGCACTTATCCCTGTTAACTTCCTTGTGATGGCCCACCTTCAAGGCACCAAATCATCTGACTGTGATGTCAGATCACAGATGGAGCCAGATCCTTATCACTAGATCAAAGTGCCTTCTGTCAATGAAGGGATACTTTTTGATACAAAGTTGCATCTGCAACATTAGCAAAATGTTTTCCTCAGTATGAAAGGTGGCAGGCACCTTTCTGCTACTTTCCAATACCTAAATTTGGTAAATGATTGCTTAAACCTTTTTAATCTAAGCCAGGCATAGCCAAAATATCTGCTCTCCAGATCTTTGTTGGACTCCAGCTCCCATCAGCCCCAACCAGCATGGCCAATGCTCAGGGATTAGGGGGATTGTGGTTAATAATTTGGGGTGAGGTGTCAGCAATATACTGATGATACCCAGCTCTATTTCTCTGTAACATCTGAATTGGGAGAGGCCATGCACTGGACTCAGTGGTGGGCTGGACGACGGCCAATAAACTGAGTCTGAATTCTAGCAGGACAGAGGTGCTGTGGGTTAGTGGTTCCCAAATTCAGATAATTGGTCAATGGCCTGCTGTGGATGGGGTTATACTCCCCCTGAAAGAGCAGGTTCATAGTCTGGAGTGCTCCTGGATCCATCTTTGTTGCTAGGGGCCCCAGTGGTTAGGTGTGCCTTTTACAAGCTTCAGTTGGTAAGACAGCAGCTGCTGTTTCTGGACTGGGATAACTTGACCACTGTTGTCCATGCACTGGTAATCTCCAGGCTATAATGCACTTTATATGGGGCTCCCCTTGAGGTTGGTCTAGAAGCTGCAGCTGATGCAAAATGCGATGATGTGACTGCTTACTGGGACAGGGTATCGCCAACATGTTACCCCACTGCTGAAAGAATTGCACTGCCTGCCTATTAGCTACTGGACCAAGTTCAAGGTTCTAGTTTTGGTGTACAAAGGCCTGCGCAGCTTGGGACCAGGATATCTGAAATATCATATTACCCCTTTATATACCCAATTGATCACTGCACTCTGTAGGTGAGGGCCTCCTGCAGATACCATGTTATCAGGAGGTCCATTCCACACAACATAGGAAGTGGACCTTTAGTGTTGTGGAACCAACATATTACACGGGCATCATCTCTGTTATCCTTTCGGAGCCAATGGAAGACCTTCCTCTTTCAATAAGCCTTTTAAGTAGAGACCTTATCCCAGTCTGCTTCTGTGCTGCAATTTTTTTTAAGATGTTTTTAAAGTTGTTTTATAACGATTTGTTTTAATATGCTTTTAAAAGTTTTTTGTTTCAATATGCTTCTAAAGATATTTTGTTTTAATATGTTTTAAAGTCTTTTGTTTTTAAGATGTTTTAAAGTGCTTTTAATGTCTCCCTACCCTCTTCCTCCACACCAGACATAATTTTATACATCATGTTCCCTCCTTGCTTTTTTGTAAACTAAAAAGTCCCAAATGTTGTAACCTTTCATCCATCCCTTTGATCATCCTGGTTGCCTTTTCTGAAACTTTTCCACCTCTACAATGTCTTTTTTGAGGTGAGGTAACCAGAACTGTGCACAGTATTCCATGTGCAGTTGCACAGCAGAATTGTATAATGGCATTATATGAGCAGTTGTATTTTCAGTCACTGTCCTAATTAACCCTAGCATGGAATTCACCTTTTTCACAACTGCTGCTCACTGGGTTAACATTTTCATCTGTCTATCCAGTATGACCCCAAGGCCTCATTCCTTATTAGTCCCTGCCTGTTTAAACTCGATTAGGATTTTTTTGCCCCATGTCCATCACTTTGTACTTGTTTACATTGGGATGTAGTCAGCTAATTTCTGCTCACAGTAGACCCATTGAAATTAATGAACCTACATTACTCATGTCTGTTAACTTCATTGGGTCTCCTCTGAGCAAGATTAGTATTGAATACAGTAGGGCCACACTCATACGGCGGGTTGTATTCTGGACCCCCGCCATAAAGCAAAAACCGCTGAAAAGCAAAACTCATTAAATAGAATGGTGCTCGACGCCCAAAAACCGCCGTAAAAGCGGAACAAGCGCCGTATGAGTGGGACTTTAGTCTAATTGCATCTAATTGAGACCGCCACATTAGCAAAGCACTGTAAAGTGAAGCGCCGTAAAGTGGGGCCCTACTGTACTAATTTTTATTGTATTTGATATGGTCTGAAGACTTACTCAATAAATTTGATTGATTGATTGATTGAACACCACCCATTGAGTTACATTTGTCATTTTACTACCCATTCACCCATTTTGGAACTCCTCTCAATCTCTCTTTGTTTTCTGGAGAGTAGTGTGTTGCAAGGTATGGTAATGTTTATTTAAAGCGACTTGAATATAATTTAAGCACTCCACACCAGAGGGCCATAACGTCAGCATCTTTCCCCCAGAAGGGCATTCTATTACTGTGTTTTCTTCTAGCCTCACAAATATTTCTGTCTCCCTTTGCCCTTCTAGTCTGTTCTCTCACTCACTCTCTCTCTCTCTCTCTCTCTCTCTGTGCACTGGCCTGTGATTTCAGAGATCTGACTATAACTGCTATCACCACATCCAAGCTTCACCCTTACATAGTGGTAGGAATTGAGAACAGAAAACAATCTTGTGAACACTACTGTACCATTTCCTGTAAACAAAGCTATTTTAATACATGTTGTCTTACATCTAGAGTTTGCCAGTCATGTTTCTTACCAACTTTGTAACCGTAAAAGCTATATGAAACTTAGGGTGCTGAAACATCTTTGCATTACGAGGAGACTTGTAGCGCAATCTTACACATATTTATTTTGTAAGCAAGTTCTAGGGTTGTACTCCTAATGCCTTATTGCTTTGGCAAAATGACTGAACTCGCAGCAGCTCTAAAGTTTTTTGAACAGTCAAAGAAATAATATGTTTCTACACACATTTAGGACAGAACCACCCATTAACTTCAGCACAATCCATTTCCATGCCTGCTTGATAACACAAATGAGAGGATGTAGCATGGGCATTTTCAGGGTAGCAGCAAGGAGGAAATCTTGCCTGTCAGTCTCTCTAACCACTCCTCCAGGCCATTAATAAACCCAGCTGGTTTATTTCTTGTCTTGAAGCGTGGCTAGTAGGAGGGATGCTGAGGGGTCAAAGCACTAAGTGAGGTAGGATTAAGCAACCCTCATCTTTCACCTAAAAATTCTCTACCTACCCAACATTCGCATGATTTATCAAACATGGGGCTGGGAACTGAGGTAATTTTATTACTAAAATTCATATACCACCTTTCATCCTAAGGTTAGAAGCTTATAACTTCAAATAGCACAAACAAGAAGTACATTAGCCACAAACTAAATGACCACAATCTTGAAAACCAGTAAATTCAAGAGTCTTGCTCACAGTATTTCTCACATCTGACAAACAGTTAACAGCTATAACTACTCAAAGGCCTGGTGGAATAATAATGCTTTCAGCAGTTGCTGGAACTCGCTCATTGCGCTAGCCTGCCTGATCTCCAGGGGGAGTTCATTCCAGAGCTGGAGTGCCACTCTGCATCCTTTACAACTGGGTTTACACAGCACAAGCTGCTTACAGCCTAAGTTAGATATTTGTGTTTCTGGGTACAATTACTGGTTTTAGCTTTTGTTTCACTTTGTAAGATTGCTGTTAGGCCATATTCATATTATGTAGAGCTGTATTCAAAAACACACTTGTGTAAATGCCCAGTTGAAAGATCATATTAACATGCAGTCCTATAAATGTCCATAGCTGCAGTGGTGTAGTGTGGAGCTTCACTTGTGGAACTCTAGCAGCATTTTGTGTGAGGCAAGCTATTGTGTGTCAGACAAAAAATGCAAAGTATCAAGATAACAGCTTACAACAATATATCAGGGAAGTAGAGTTGCACTGGTACAGGTGACTGGTGACCGCCAAGCAAAGGCAATGGAGGGAACCTCTCTTATACTCTGCAGATGCTTGCAAAAGGCATCTTTCCTTATTCCCTCCCTGCCAAGTGAAGTGGAGGGGAGAAAGAAGAGGGTGTTTTGCAAGCAAAGGCAACAGGCACGACTTCTCCCTCACTCTGCAGATGCTCACAAAAGGCACCTTTCTTTCTGCTTGCCTTGGCTGCCTGTTCCCAGTAGGAGCAGGACTGAGTGGGATTTAGCCCCTGCTGTCATCTGACAATCAGAGAAGTCTAAATCCTGTTTTGGCTCCAAGTGCCTGTTTGCACAGTCAAGGCACCATTGAACCCCACCTTCTTACCTATCAGCTGATTGACAGTTAGGTGTGGTTTGTGCAAATAGCCTTGCGGGCCAAGACTGGTCCACAGGCTGGAGGTTCACCTCTCTTGCTTTAGGGGCAATATATTGTTATCTGTTCTGTACCTCAGTGCACAATACCTTGCCCCCTTTCATCCAGCTGTGGTGAGATGTGCAAAGTAACTTTGACTTCTAGTGCTGTGTTAGTGGAATGATCTGGACTGATTTGCACCTGTTATGATACTGTAACTTGTGATGTTAAATCAGTGCAGTAATCCTTGCATCTGTTCCTAAGTACTTTTTTGTGTATCTCACTGTATTTTTAAAATACATATATAGCAGCACTAATTGACATTTCCTAGATGTGAAAATGTAAGTCACTAGGATTTCTAAAATGTGTCCAGCATTTCGTTAATGCAAAATATTTCATTGCACAACATGACATTGTGTGGTTTTGCTTTCCTTAAAAATAAAATTCCAGTGCACATTACTGTGTTGGATTCAAATTGGTTATGGATGTCATTAATTTTAAATGGCAGATAGCTTATTGCATGATTAGATTGGCTTTGTTATAAAGCTTTCAAAAGCAAGCTAATGTACTGCATTAATAAAATGTGTGTATATTGGTGTGATTTTTCTCAAATTATAGCATGAATGAGCTATAGTAATAGCTACTTGAATATGGCTATTATTAAATATCTATGTTAGTAACTTTGTTAATGTGTTTTAAATCAACCAGTGATACCCTTCTAAAATATTAAGCAAGGTACATAATGTTTTGCATGCAGAAGGTTGCAGGTTCAGTCCTCAGCATCTCCAGGTTGGGCTGGCAATATCTAAAATTCTGGAGAGCTGCTGCCAGTCAGTGTAGGCAATACTGAGCTAGACAGACCAACAGTCATAGAATCATAGCATAGTAGAGTTGCAAGGCACATAAAACATATTAGGCAGCTTCGTATGTTCCTAAATGACAAAACCAAAATAATGCTTCTTCTGAATGTATGCAGCCACATTTATATTGTTTATGCAGCAGTATGTTTCATTCTTCTTTACTACATGTCTTGAAGGAGTTTCAAAACTGTCTTCTGAGAGTTCATATAGCAACATTCATATTGTTCTGCTATTAGAGACCTTTAGTTTTTTGTCTACTGCTCTGAATATTTTTATATATAATATAAACCTCTTCCACACCTCACTTGGGCAGAAATTCTGTACTTCTACCCAGGTTCGTTGTATGTATGACTGACAATGAGCATTCTTGAGTCTGTTTTAAACATCCTTTCAGAGCCTTATAATTCAGATTCTGGAAGGAAATTTAGGTGCATTCCCAGATTAATTTTAACCAGAGTTCTCACACACAACAATCACAGGGGAGGATGGAGGGAGTATACAGTCTTCCAGCCTCAGACACCCTGGGTAATGTTACATTTTCACCAAGCCTTAAGCACTATGCACACAATCTTACATGTTTTGTGTGTGCATTGGCAGCGAGCCCCATCCTCTGCCATACATGCATATGTTTGCACATAAACAGTCCTACATGTGATCAGGGACCTTTCAGTCGCCGACATCCTGCTCCCCAATATGCACATAGGATTGTGTGTAAGTGCTAGTCATGGGTATCTATGACAAACTGTTACTTGTTCTATTCTGATTCAAGAAGGCTAACAGCATTAGTCTGCTGTATTGGAAACAACAGTTCTGGGGCATCTTAAAGGCTTACATTTATTGTAGCAAGACCCTTTTTTGCCAAATGCAGCCTTAGGGCTAAACTATAGGCTGCATTAATCATACAGTGAACCCTTGAGTACAAGATTTTTTATTTCACAGATAGCCAGCGTGGGTTGACTAATATGGGAGCTTCCCCACTACCAATGCAAATAGCAGGTACAGAGGACCTAATCCCAATCCAGCCCCCCCCTTTGTAGGCTATTTGTGGAAGAAAAATCATGTGCTCTAGCAAACTATATGAATATCATGCATAGCTCAGCCGTTAACCTTATAAAATGGCTGACCAAATGTTGTATGTATTGAGACAGCTTTGCAATGCTGCTCATTACATTTTGTAAAGGCTGTAGTAAATTGATGGATGCAATCCACACTCCACTGAACTTCACGATACTAAATTTAATGGTGTTTTATTGCTTCTTGGCACCTTTTTACATTCTTTTAAGAAGGTTTATATCAGGAGCAGGGAACTTTTGATCCACCAGATGTTGCTGAACTACAATTCCCATCAGCCTAGCAAACATAGCCAATGGACAGGGGTGATGGGAGTTGTAGTTCAGCAACATCTGGAGGGCTTCACATCTGGTTTACATGGATAGGTTTGAAATAATGTTTCCTAAGGTATGGCATTCTGAAAGTAATTAGAATGTGGTATGTACCACATATGATTTTACTTTAAAATGTATCAGTTGAGGTGGTGGGAGGGCATTTATTGCTTCCTAACTTTTGTCTGTAGAGGGATCGAACCTTTTCAGACAGAACAGATTTATATCAGGGTTGGAGAACTTGTGCTTCCACCTCCCTCAGATGTTGTTGGTTTCCATCTCCTATTAGCCTCAGCCAGCATGGCCAATGGTCAGGGATGATGGGAGTCATAGCCCAACAACATCTGGAGAGCCACAGGGTGTCCATATTACTGTATAATCTGCAGTGTAATAGCTTTGTGTCCTCATTATTTCACCGTCATCCATATGACATTGAAAGCTAGTACAGATTTTCGTGTTCACAAATCCTCATTAGAAATACCACCGAAAAACCAATATGTTTTCCTAAACCGATAATCAATCGCATTAATGTCAGTGCGCTTGGACACAATGCTGCGGACTTTCCTACAATAGGCGGCCCATGGGCATTCCTCCATTATATGCTAAGCCCCTTGTCTCCTTCCCACCCTATAGCACACCCACAAACCTGTACATGTGTGGGAATAAAAAAAAAAAGATATACGCTTCTGTGCTCTTCCAAAAAAGCATGCGAAAAGCAAACAACCATTATGAACCAAGAGGTAGGCTTCGGGGAGTGGCCAGTGCTAAAGCAATTTAGACCAAAAAGAAAAAGCCCACACATATGGGTGCTTGATAATCAGGTTTTCACAATAATCCGACCACAAACAGGACATGTATGCAAATTAGGTTCAACCAACAACTTTGCTTTGTGATATGATCTTCTTACCAGTGGAGTGCCCCCTAGTGGATGATACAAATAAATATGGGCTCCTACTGGGATAAAGGGTGGGATATAAATCAAATAAATAAATGGGTCTTGAGGCCACAAAGCGAATATAGAAAACATGGATTTTGCAGTCAGGTATGGATGGACTTACATTTTACCCATCTCTGATTTAGAAACATAGGAAACTACCTTGTACTGAATCAGACCAGTGGCCTATCTAGCTCAGTATTGTCTCCAATGACTGGAAGCAGCTCCCCAGGGTCTCAGGCAGGAGATTCTTTCAGCTCCACCCAAAGATGCTGGGGATTGAACCTGGCACCTTCTGTATGCAAGGCTGATGCTCTAGCAGCTATGGCCCTTCTGTATATATAATATGTTATCCTCCACCCTATCCTTCTTCTAAGCAACTCAGGGAGATTCTATCCCCCATGCTTTATCCTCAGATGTAGGTTAGGGAGAAAGATAGTGACTGGCCCAAGATCATACAGTGAACTCCATGAGTGAGTGGGCATTCAGCCATATTCCTCTAATTTTTGTTCAATCATGACTACACCATGTTGACCTCCTTTAATTGCTTTGGGAAACTTTGGACTTTTTCCCACTTAAAAATCTGTTGTGCCCATGAATGACAACTTTGGTGTAATCTTCATAGAAGATGTGTGTGTGATGCTTTGATAAGATAAATAATTTTCTTTCTCCAGTCATGATTATTAGATCATATATGTGTGTTAAAAAGACAGTGCAAGAAAATTATGTTAAAAAAATGTAAACTGTATGGGAGTTTCTCTTGAAAATGTATTTACAACTGCTGTCTCTATTGTGTTGCTGACAAGCTTTTGTCTGTTTTTGTTGTTTTGCTTTTTCTAAGGCATGTCACAATTGCAACATTTGTTGACCAGTTTTTTGAGTCAATACATTTCCTCTTTCAAATATCAAAGAATGGATTGAAGGTTGGAAAGTGAAAGCAGAACCAAGTGCTCTGTCTTAGCAATAAAGCATTTTTAATATAAATTTTCAGAGCATTTCAAAGAGAGGTGTGCATTTGTTAAAAAGCCATAATAAAATCTGAGTAAAAATGAATCTCTAACACAGATATGGATTTTTTTGTAAAAGTGATGTAATACACCCCATCTCTGAAATCCAAAAGCAATTGACGATATTATAGTGGATTTTTTAAAAAAGCAGTTGAAATGAAACCTGGATTTGTCTAGTCAATAGGCAGTTTGTTTGTATGTATTTATTTGTATTATCCACTAGGGGGCAGTAATGCACTCCACTGGTAAGAAGATCATATCACAAAGCAAAGTTGTTGGTTGAATCTAATTTGCATAAATAAGTGTGAATTAGAGACCTTCCTGTCTCCCTCTCCAAGGCTGCTTCCAGATGAGTGGCTCCTAGGACCTACAAGTAGAATTACAGTTGACTTTCCACATGATTGGGGATACTGCACTTTTTCTGTATGTTCATTCTTATTTTGTCTTGCTAGTGGTTGTGACATAGCTGCTGTGGCTGAAGAAGGTCCACTTCTCTAAGCAGCTATGAGGGACGGGGGGGGGAGGATACTTAAAAATTTTAATTTAGCAGTAAGCATTTATTCATTTAAGCATGGTTGCCCATTTCTAACCATGAAATGTAAAAAACTATCCAAAGTGTTTTGGATCGAAAGCACAGACTGAAAGTGTTTAATGAAGAGGGGAAAAACAAGTTTCTAAAATGGTGGTGACAAATTTTTATTGTTTTAATTGATCTTATAGCATCATAGCACTATAACACATTTTCATTTAAGTAGGATTTCACTAGTATTTTTTAAAGTGGGGGGGGGCCCTGCAAAGCTTATATAGTGAATGTGTGCTGCTGAGTTACAATATCTTCACTTGCCCAGTGCATTACTACCCACATCAAAACCAGACCTCCAAAGCAAAAGAGTAGCACTAAGGGCATCTCCAGGTTGTGCTACTTTTAAATCCTTTTAAAAGTCAGATTTTCTGCAGTGAGAAAAAAGATGTCAGAAGCCCTGTGAAAACACAGGATTACAAATGGATGTCAATATTATGTGGACTCTTCCCATAAAATGTGAGTTGAACAAGGCATGGGTTCCACATTAAATACCTGGAGTTGTGTCCAATGTTAATCCTGCACAAAGTAGAAAATAAATGGACATGACTCACTAGGGTCCTTTAATTTCAATGGGACTACTAACTTAGTTGGGTTCACTCCTTTGTGAAAACTTTCCCAACTTTAGGATCCCTAGAAGTTGCTGGACTACAACTCCCATCAGCCCCAGCCAGCATGGCCAATGGTCAGGAGTTATGGGAACTGTAGTCCAGCAACATCTGGGGATCCAAAGGTTGGGAAAGGCTGCAGTGTAGAAGCAGCCCAAGGTTATATCAGGACAAAGTGCCATATGACTGTGTCCTCCTAAAATAATCTCAAGAACAGCATGACTAGCTTCATGTGTCTCGCAAGACTTTGGGTTTCCCAAAATCAGCTCTCCTGTGCCATTGCTGAGTTTCCAAAACAGTTTGAGAGATGGGATGGGGGCTTCTGGGACGTGTGTGTATGCGTGTAGGGGGGGAAATTGTTGTGACTTGCCTCAGCGAACTCCCTATTTTTTTTGGCCATATTACACATTTTTACAAGCCTTAAAAATGGAGGAAGCTTGCTACTGCCCTAATAGTAACAAAAAGCTGCCAAAAATGTTCCATGTCCAGGTCTTCAGTGCTCTTGAATATATTCTGAACATTATTAGCCAGTTATGCATATCGCATATGCCTTTCCTGAAGAAAGAGTGATCTATGCTGAGTAGCTGAACTTCTTGGCAATGTTGGGGTTGGAGCTGAGATATTATGGTGAAAAGAAATGTTGGCAATAATCGTCCATTTCTCAGAGGTCACGAGCTTCATCCCAAAGGACTGGTTAGGTCACCACACGTTTCTTACATGAGATTCTTGCTTTCACTAGAGTTGAGGACTTTTCAGCATTTCAAAACATGTGCAGTAGCACACTTAACTAATTCAATTTCTTTGGTTCAGATGTTCTGGACTGGGTCCAACTAAATGCAATTCAGGATAAACCCATTGAAATTAGTAGACTGACATTAGCCATGTCCTTAATATCAATAGGTCTATTCTCAGCAGAATTAATGTCACATACAACTCTGTCCTTTCAATAGCTTCCTCTAGAATCCTCACTTTACATCTTTTCCTGTTTTAACTGTTGTAGTATTTACAGCGGTGTTCTGGTAATTCCATTATATCACTTTTGTATTAATACTATTTTTTCAAAAACATAGTTTTGATGAAGATATTAGCAGTTTGTAATAGGGAATTTCCTTTAGATCATTCTGATGCTCTGTAGTTAAGCAAATATTAAACTTTTGCTAAAGTATTGGATTCAATGGCAGGAAAGTGCTTCCATCAGAAGCTGTGAATGATTCATTGTATCTGCAGATTGCAATGTTCTCCATTTGAAAAAGGTTTGGAATCATGGCATCTGTTGACTGTGACTTTGAGTTTCAGTACCATTGGGTGTCACTGTGGTCACTAGCTTAGGAAAACATGAACATTTAAATATCACCGTACCACAGATGATAAGAGTGAGAATGTAAAAACAAAACAAAAAAATGCCACACTTACTAGCTTTGGATTTAGGAGGAGGAGTGGTCACATTTTAAAAAGAAAATTAAGTTTTGAAACTTTTCATTCCACAAAATTCTTCTGTCACTTCATTACAAATGTGAACTGAAATATTCTGCCACACAGATGCAGTTATTCTCATGTGCTGGGTGTTACGACTGACGATGATGAAAACGAGAGGCCTTTCTCCTTCAAAAAGCCCTGTGAAATTGTCTCTATTTGCAGACCTAAGTGCTGAAGGTCATTCTGGCTCAAAGCACCCAGCCCTCTCAGGCTATTCACCTTTTACCAAAGCCAGGCTTGTTCTGAAGAAAATAGCCTTTAAAGCTGGTGCAACAAAAATGTATATACACACTTGACAACCCCCACCTTTTAGCCACCCATAATTTTGCACACTAACAGCCACAGAAACTTTGAACTGTTTATATGATATACATTACACAACGAGGCCTGCACTTTTCAGAGAGGCCTCTTCTCCACAGGTCTTTGCTAAGGCCCAAGTTGGCTGTGTGTGTGTTATCATGAAGATGACAGCTTAAACAGACTTTATCACTGTGTGTTCAGTCAAGGTTTATGAGGACTGATAGTTTCCTACTATTCCATAACAGGAAAATAGCAATATTAATACTTACTTCTTTCTGCCTATCTCTTGTTGGTCATGAGGAAATGTATCTGTGGAATAAAAATGAGATGTTGTGTTTGCCTAATTAACTGCTTTTGCTCAATTGACAAGCATATTTATCTTTAATATCACAGCATATCACTGCTTATTCAATGATTCAGTGACAACTTTCATGCAGCAGTAAAATTATATTTGCTTTCCCAAAATGAAGTAGTGTAATAATGCTAATATTAGTTGGAAGGGTTTCACAAACCTCTCTGTTTGCTTGTTCTATGTGCGGTAATCCACATAGTTCCCACATTAAAAAAAAATCTAGCAGCTGGGTATCTTTTTAATCAATTATTTTAATAGTTTACTTATGCAGAATCAGACCTTTGGTCTTTCAGATTCTATCTGAAATCATTTTCTGCAGTGTCTCTTTGAGGGCTTCAGACAGCCTAATTTGGAGATGCCAGAGCTATTGCTTCAATGGGGGGGGTTTCCCTGGCAGAGCACATGCTTTATATGCAAAAGAACTAGGGTTGACAGATCTCCGGTTTTCACCCGGAGACTGCAGTTTTTTTGGGTCCTCTCTGGGTCTGTCACCTTAATCTCCGGACTCTTAGCTTTCATTTAACAAAAAATCAAGTTTCTAGGTGGTTTGATTCGAAAGATATAAACCAAAATGCCAGCTGCCCCTCCCCGCAACTTCTGTTACTACCGTCTGCTCTAATCCCTGCCCTTTCAGGTTTTTAGCCAATAAGTGAAGACAGGATTATGATTGACAAGATTTGTTGACCCCAGGCAATAGCTAAACCCACAGTGTCCTTTTCCTGCTTGTCTCATATCAGGAATTCAGTAAATCTGTAGCTTTCAGCAGCTACAGGATTGGGACTCACATGCATAGGATTGCACTACAACAGAAGATCACAGCAGGATCTTGGTAGGCATAAAAGTGTACATGCAGGGTTTTTTAATTACTTGCAAAAATGGCATATTATACATTTTATCTTTCAAATAATTTTTGAACAGAAGTTTTAAAAAGTGTACATGTTGCAGTGTTATACTTTTCTAATTAAGGAGTCAAACAAGTTTAAATTTTACTGGACTGTTGAAGAGGGCAGTTTATTTGTGTTATTCATAACCTGTTTTGAAAACCTTCCCAATATGAAGCTTTTTTGGGAGTAAAGCTGCAATGCTAATTCCACATACCTGGGAGCTTAACCCCACTGAATTCAGTAGGACCTACTTTTGAGTAGACATGGTTAGGATAGTGCTGAAAATCAGTGAGACTTTTGAGTGAACATAGAAAAGGATTGTTGCAAATCTTTCTCTCCCCTTCCAATCCTTTTTTTTTAAGCAGTAAGGCAGGGCTTACTTAGGTGTCACTGCTTTTATTTGGCAGGAAACTAATACTTAAAAAAAAAAAAGTTCTGCAGTGGCCAACTGGTGTTGACAATAAATTATTATATGGGTTGTATGTATTTTTACATCTCCAGTGTGTGTATGTGTGGAGTCTTTCACTGAATTGCAGTCCGGTGCATGCTTCCTTGTCTGAGTAAGTCCCATTGAATACAGTGGGACTTGCTTCTGAGTAAACATGCATAGGATTGCACTATAAATATCTTTACAGGTTGTATAAATAATAAACATCTTTGACATTCATACTTATATAAATATTTCTTCATACTATGTCTAAATATGTATCTGATTTCACAATATGGTTGTAAATTATTATTTACAAATTATTATTTCCTTTACATTTTAAGTGTGCCCTTCTTCCTTGCAGTGGTCATGGTCCCCCTCTGTTGTTTTCACCCTCAGGGGCAGATTAGGCTGAGAGAGGGTGCATAGCCTATGGGTACCTAGTAAACTTTGTAGCTTATTTCCATTTTAAAATTTAATTAAAATGATTTATATGCAGGCAAGGTTTATGAAGTAATGCAGATCCGCTTAATACATTTAAAGTACATCCAACTCACATTTAAAGTGCATGACTTCCCCCAAAGAATCCTGGGAAGTGTAGTTTCCCCCTCACAATTATAGTCCCCACCACCCTTAACAAACTACAGTTTCCAGGATTCTGTGGTGGGATTCAATTCATGTGCTTCAAATGTATGTTGAATGTGCTTTACATATATTATGTGGATCTGCCCTAGTATGCTGTGCATTCATTAGTGAATTTAAAAGAACAATTTTAAAATATACTTTTTTAAACAGGGCTGTAGCTTAGTTGCTGGGCACATGCTTTGCATGCAAAGGTCCAAAATTCAATCTCTGGAAGAGACTACTGCTTGGAATCCTGGAGAGCCAATGCTAGTTCATGTCATGAGTACTGAGCTAGATGGTACCAAACAGCCTGACTCAGTATAAACGATGAAAGAGATCCAAGGGCCACAGTGACTCAGAAATTTATTTATGTATTTTATTTACAACATTTATATACTGGTTTATTATATAAAAAAAACCCTCAAAGTTTATAGGAGAAATTAAAACAATAACATTATTGGCAAAAACAGTTAAAAACAGATATTTAGAAACATTCCAAATAATAAAACCAACCATGAGTTAAAAACAGATAAAAAGCATAACAGCTTCTACATGCCTGGGTAGGCTTGCCTAAACAAAAATGTTTTTAGCAGGTGCCAAAATGAGTACAATGAAGGTGCCTGCCTAATGTCAATAGGCAGGGAGTTCCAAAGCATAGGCACTGCCACACTAAAGGATCAATTTCTTACTAGAGCAGAACAAGTACTATGTGGAACCCGTAACATGGAAATCACACCTTGAACTTGGCCTGGTAGCCAACTAGCAACCAGTGCAGATTTCAGAGCAGAGGTATTATGTGCTGATAGGGTCTCACTCATGTCAGCAACTGTGCCGCAGCATTCTGAATTAACTGTAGCCCTGGGGTCAGGTTGTCCTGCATGGGGATTTCTGTGACCTTGGCTGACTGGCTGACAGGATTTTTTTTTACAACTGACTGATTGTGGGATGGTGAGTTTTCTGTCTTACTCATAGTAATCTTATTGTGGTTGGTATGGTATTACATTTAGGAAATCATCACTGTCTTTTGTTTTTCTTCTTCTTCTGTATTTCATTTACCTCTGACCTTACTCCCTTCCATCCATAGAAGCAACAACATTGGTTCCATGTGGTCAGCTCAACCCCCTTAAACCCACTGATTATGCACCCTGTTATTTGCATGGTGTTTTGTTTCTTGCCCAATAGTGGTAAAAGAGAATTCACATACTAGGAAGTGTGGCTTCAATTGTTGTTGTTCCCAATCTACTCCCTGTGAAGGTAGACTAAACCATGTGTGTTTCCTCTCTGTCAGATATTACTCACTGGAATTGGGTTGGCTGTCAAAGTAAATTTATAGCAGCCCACAGAGTAGACAGAAAAGAGTAGAGAATCTTCTTAACTCTTATTCATTTCTCAAACTTGTCTCTGCAGTGAAGGGTCAAATCTGTAAAGAAGTTTGGAGCAGCCACATTAAAAGGCAGGCAAGGCATTCCAAGCAGGGGGTTGCCAACCCTACTCTGATATGGATATTGTTTCAGAGAATCCCTAGTCAAGCCTTACCAACAGCACAATCCTAACAATATCTACTCCAAAGTAAGTCCTGTTGGGTTCTATGAGGCTTAGTCCCTGAGTAAGTGTGTTTACAGTAGGGCCCCGCTTTTTAGTGCCCCGCTTTTCAGCATTCCACTAATACGGCGCCAGCAGGGCAATCAGCTGTAGCGGGGGGAGCTTCAGGGGCCAAGTGCTGTCAGCTAGAGCCTGGCGGCTGGCGCTCCCTGCGCTCCAGCTGATTGCACGCAATCAGCTGTAGTGCGCGATCAGATGGAGCACGGGGAGCTACAGCCGCCGCGCTCCAGCTGACAGCGATCAGCTGTAGCACACGATCAACTGTACTATACAGCTGATCGCGCCGGAGAAGCAGCAGGCTTCAGGCTATGTCCCACTTTCTGGTGATTTTTGCTTTTTGGCAGGGGTCTGGAACGTAACCTGCCATATGAGTGGGGCCCTATGTGACGATCCCACCTTTGGCTCCACCTGTCAGATTCCCACCTGCTTGTGGCTACCGCCTTTCACTAGGCACCACCTCAGGACACCACCCGTCAGGATCATCGTGTTTTTTTTCCTCTCACTCCGCTGTAGCACAGATCTCTCAAGGTCCCACTGCTAGGCAGCACCACCAGCCACTCCCTGTAAACAATACTGCTAGAGACTTCGCCTTAGTCTCCCTACGATTAGATACAGTTTCCCTTCAACCTTGGTAATTACCCTGCTCTCTCTTCTGGTCTGTATATCCCCAGCCAAGGATCAGGCTTTTGGTAAACCAATAAAAGTATTTATTTGATAACACTAGGAATTAATAAGATTACTTTAGTAATGTTTAACAAGCATATGGTTTCATATAGTGTCACTCTTATGTTTCCAGTTATATATATTCTGTCCAAATATCAGCCTAATAGAATCCAAATCTCCCTCAGAACTCTGTCAACTCAATCCCAACTGCCTCCTACTTCAACTCCTTTCCAATCACTCTCCTTTCAACTCCCCCCAGCAACCTCCCCAACTCAACTGTCATCCTCTCATTTATACCTTCAGCCATTCAAACACTCAGCCAATCATCATCCAACATTCTCCAGCGTTCTAGTCCATGTACTCCCCCCTCTTACTCAATTCACTTACCATATATCCCTATATAAACCTGCACTTACCATATTTACAGTTTTTAACATATAAGGACCACACCCTGCTGTACTTACTAATTGCAGCCTTCAAGGGCATCCATCTTTACTCCTGAGTGCTCCCATCTAACGTCTCCACAAAAGTAGGCTCCCTTCATCCTACAATGGTCTTCTGATGACTGGCCTGGCCTGAGGGCACTTAAACCCTTCTTGCCAGAAGCAAGTAGGCTAGATTAAATGTTCCTTACCCATAGTCTCTAAGCAGGTGAGAGGGAATGATCCTGTCACTTCAGCTGGACCTGGAAACACCCTCATATCTTAATTTCTAATCAGATTTTTTGTTTGTTTGAGTGGTATGCTCCAAGCAACTGTGGTTGATGCTTAATGACCTCACTAGGACCCACCCTCTATGAGATCACTAGGGCCCACCCCCATGACACCACTAGGGCTGCCCCTGAAATCTCAGGATTTGGGATACTTCTGACCAGGCAACCCTAAAAAGAACCCAGATTCAATCCTTGGCTCCTTCAGGTAGGACTGGGAAAAACAGCTGTATGAAACCCTCAAGAGTTACTGCCAGATGATGACCAATGGTCTGATTTTTGTCTAAGACAGCTTCTTTGTGTTCCATATTACTCTGGGCTTGCATTGCATTGTTCCAGGGATCAATTTAAAATCCTGATCTTAACTTTTAGAGTTCCAATCAGCTTAGGGACAGGTTACTTCAAGGACCATCTGAGCCTGCCCTGCCCACTCTGAGGTTCAGATCGTTGTCCTGTCCTTACATGAAATCAGATGGGCAGGTGCCCTTGACAGAGCCTTTTTAGTGGTAGATCTAAGATTGTGAAATTCCTTTCCCTTAGTGGTACATCAAACCCCTTCTCTTTTAACATCTGTTCTAGACATCTTTGGTTCTTGAGTTTTTACCATTTGCTATGCCTAACATTTTAATCTGATGTTTCTTATTTGGTTTTGTTTGCTGCAGTTTGTAGCTGTTTACGTTTAATGTCCTGTTATTCTTTGTAGCTATGAATAAACAGGCTAAAAACAATAAATGAAATCTATACCTGTGTGTGTGTTTGTTTTGTCAGTACTATTCTTTTTTAATATACAGAATCATGCCAATGCAAATTTGAATATGCTCTAAAATGGATGGATATATGATCTGTTATCTTTTAAACATGTTTTTATATCACTTTTCATTTAAAAAATCACAAAGCAGTATGCAGCACAATGTAAAATTACAATAAAAGATATAACTCTTGCCATCTATGGAAAATAGTTTCCGATGCCCTCTGTAAGGGTACATACATATTATCTAAACATAAGCGCACTGTTGGTATAATTATCTTACAGATAATTGACATATTGTGTAACTCAATGTTAATAAAAGAGAGGTTAAAAGCAGTGTGATGAAGTAGATGGTTGGTGTGTAGGATTTAGGCTGCAATCTTATGCACATTTACCAGGGAGCAAGTTTCATGGAACTTAGTGAGACTTACTTCTGAGTAAAAATGAATAGGACTGTACTGTTAGACCTTGAAAAGCTTGATGCAAGTTCTAGTGCATGTAAAATTAGAAACATCCCTCAGCCTCTGACTGGAATAAGCCTACTTCCCAAACTGTGAAATTAAGAGTAGAATTCTAAAATGTAATGTTTATTTATCAGATATAAGCAACAATTGAAGATTAGATTTCACAGTGTATTCAAGCGTGTTGTGGAATGGCCTATTTGGAGAGATCCATATGGCTTACTCCTTGACAGCCTTTAGACACCTGCTGAAAACTTTTTTTCCCTAACAGACATATGGCCTAGCTGATATACAATCTATTAGCCCCTTGGCTTTTAAAGTGTTTATGACTGACTTGTGTATAATGTAAGCTACCTTGGCCATTTTGGATATGAAATTGAAAGGTGGAACAGAAATACATACAATGTCACCATAAGCGAAGTACATTGAGAGAATCTAACTCCTTCCTTGCACAGAATTAAAGTGCTCCATCAGGAAAAAACTGAAATTAAATAGAATTGGTGCCAGTTTAAATATAATGCTGCTACTGCCTTACCCTGTGTGGCATGTAGGGTAGTTTTGCTCAAGCAAACATAAACAGCTGTTCCTTGACAAATGGCTAAATGGCTCCTCAGGAGAGGGTAGCCATATCTGAATATAGTTTGTATGATGCCCAACACTGAATCACATCATTAAGTAAGGGTTTCTGCAGCGTTGCAAGTTTAGAAAATAGATCTGTACTATATGTAAAAGGCCTCTCAATATTATGTGGATGAGGTTTTAGCATATGGTATGATATTCCACGGCTTCACATTTGAATTCAGAAGCCCAAGTTCAGAATTACAAATAGGGCCAATATATTATTCCTCCTTCTGAAATCATTCCTGGGGTCAAGCCAATTACTGTCTGTATGTTTTGCACACATTTGGAGAACTGTTTTGACTAAGGGTGTAAATTGTGGATTAATCTATGGGAAATAGTTTTCAATATTTCTCCTGCATAAGACTATATGGTTTGAGGAAAACATACGTTATCAGTGCATATTATCTTATATTCACTAATAGGCAAAAAAACTTGCAATTTAAGAATGTACCTATAGCCAACAGAGATTTCTATCAAATTTTAAAAAGCAGGGAAATTGGGCAGCTATAGTGAATGCACATGGGGAGCAGGAAACCTGACCTCCTCTCTGAGATATTGGACTGCCCTACAAATTTGTCAAAATGCAAGCACAATTTGGGTTGGTCTTTCACAGTTCAATCCACTTCCTGTGTAGCTTGGAAGAATTTGGTAACTTGTGCCTCTGAGCATATAGTGAGTGGTGGCAAAACCTGCCATCTCCAAAGACAGAGAATTACATTTTTGTATGTTTGTTGGTGTTCTTCTTACTTTGCTTCTTTCCTGTGTTACTAATGTTTCTACAGAGAATCTAATCCAGAAAATTTTAATTCATTATTCATCCTAGAAATCTGTGTCAAATTTATTTTTATTAATTTGAAAGCCTTTTTATTGGTCAATGTCATATGATGGTGAAGACAGCCTTGTGTGTTTCAAATTGGAGGTTATGTTCTATTTTGGGTGCACTAATAGTTGAATCTGAAACTGCAATTTGATGTAAAATCAGAGTGATTACAATATGTTGCTACTTCAGCAATGACTCTAGCTGTTGGAAAAAAGAGGATGCATGTTTTCAGCCTGCTATGTTTAAACCACTTCATTTAAGGCAAGGTGGGCATAGCCAATTAAAAACATAGAGCACACCTAGCATTTTGCTAGAATATATGTCACTTCCCGCTGTTTTATCTTGTGCAAACTGAGACACCCCTGATGTCCACTGGAGACTATTCTGCAGAATAGTCAATGCCATTATTCCACAATTATTTTTGGAGTTTTTTTAGTGTAAATATTGCAAAGTGTTGCTATATTTCACATATTCACAGAAATAGAAACAAAAGAAAATGATTTCCTATAGGAAATGTCACTAAAATTGCACAGTAAATCAGACATATTTAAAGTGACCATCCGAACTATATCAACTGTCTTGCTTCCTCCCTGCTAAAACAAGATAGCACAGTACATGCCTTCTTTCTATTATTTGGGCTGATTGCAGGTGTTGCCACCACTCACCACATGCTCAGAGGCACGTTACCAAATTTTTCCAAGCTACACAGGAAGTGGATTGGACTATGAAAGACCAACCCAAATTGTGTTTGCATTTTGACAAATGTGTAGGGCAGTACAATATCTCAGAGAAGAGGTGAGGTCTCCTGCTCCCCTGGTGCAGTCACTATAGCTGCCCAATTTCCCTGCTTTTTAAAGTTTGATAGAAATAGCTGTGGGCTATAGGTACAGTCTTAAACCACAAGGGTTTTTTTGCTTATTAGTGAATTTCTCTGCTTTTTAATTTGGGAGGTAAGAAATTGGATCCTGTGCAAGTTTGCTGTGAATGGATTGATCATTTGCATGCTTATTGAGTTCAGTGGGATTTACTCCCCTGCAATCATGCTTAGGATAGGTGAAACTGACCACAGGGGATGGGCAGGGAAGAGGAGGAGGAGGAGCAGGGAGGGGAGGAAGGGCAGAGGGGAGGAGGGGGATGGCAGCAGGCAGGAGGAGGAGGGGAGGAGGACAGGTTTGATCATTTGCATGTATATTGAGTTCAGTGTGGTTTACTCCCATGCAATCATGCTTAGGATAGGTAAAAATGACCAGGGGGGAGGGAGGGAGGGCTGGAGTGGGCAGGGGAGGAGAAAGAAAGAAGAGGGGAGGGGAGGGGAGGAGGAAGTGAAAGGAGAGGGGAAGGAGGGAAAAGGCAGGTCTGATCATTTGCATGCTTATTGAGTTCAATGGGATTTACTCGTGAGAGGCAGTGACTGGCCCAAGGTCACATAGTGAGCTTCATGGCTGTGTGGGGAGCTGAACCCTGGTCTCCCAGGTCCTAGTCCAACACTGACCCAGGGGAGGGGCAGGGAGGGTAGGAGGAGATTGGTTGGGGAGGAGATTGGGTGGGTGGGCATTGGGTACAGGGGAAGCCCCTTTCCTTTCCAAAAGGAAAACATTGTGAACAGTATCATTGCTTTTCAGCGTTTCCCCCAACTTTTTATTCTACAGCAGGCACATGTAGCCTCCCACACAAACTTAAACCAAAGCTGTCCCTGGCCACATCGATACCAGGCCTTTATTTCACTTTGGACAGTCATAGCTTCTCTCAAAGAAGCCTGGGACGTGTAGTTTGTGAAGGGTGCTGAGAATTGCTAGGAGAGGCCCTGTTCCCCTCACAGTCTGGCCACTGGAGCTCTGTCAGTGGAATAGGAGTCTCCTCTCAGCACCCTTCACAAACTATATTTCCCAGGATTCTTTGGGGGAAGCCATGACTGTCTCAGTGAAATCAAGGTCTGGTGTGGGTGTGGCTCCCTGATTAGGCAAGCCCAGCAACTGTGAGTCTGGCTTTTAGAACACTGGCAGTTGGTTCTTACTGAGCATGCCTGACACTGTCATTCAGTTCAATGAAAAATTTCTTAAATTAAATATCAATCAGGCATTTTTTTTAACGTTTAAACTGCAGAAGATGAAGGTTAGAGTATGGGGCAAGGTCAGTATTAGGATTACAGTTACTCTGTGAATATGGCTGATTTTTAATTAATTTCAACAGATTATGAGAACTCTGACAGAAAAAAGTCCAAATGGGATCTGGGTTTTTTCTCTCTCTTTTTAGACTTTGAATTCTTTATTCTCTCTGACTGTTTTGTGTATCGCCATGAAAATTTAGAGGGTTATTAAACAAGCGTTTCTGAGTTCAGGACTATATGTTTTGTAAGGTTTTGTTTTGAAATGAGTTTATGGGAAGCATCAGAATGGCATGGGGGTATTTTCAATTTAACATTGCGGAATGTGAAAAATCCACGCTGGCTGTAGTATACAGCCACTCTTGTGGCTGCATAATCACATTATGTTTACATCACGGAAAGTAGTACATTACTTCCACAGCTTCTCTCTCTCACTCTCTCTTATATGTAGCATACGTGAAGACTATACTGTGGTCAAGGGAACAGAACAAAGACCAAACACATGTAGAAGCGGGGAACACTTTATTGATTACAGTGGGTAAGCGGGTTAGCATGGCAGTAGGGCAAGGATCTGTTCTTGATTCAAACAGCCTTCCTGTGAGTGGCTAACCCAGCCTTTCCCAACCAGTGTGCCTCCAGATGTTGTTGGACCACAACTCCCATCAGCCTCAGCCAGCATTGCCAATGGTCAGGAAAGATGGGAATTGTGGCCCAACAACATCTAGAGGCACACTGGTTGGGAAAGGCTGGGCTAACCCATCCCAGCATGACTGCTGGGGTATGTCCTTGGGAGTTAACCAGCACAAGGGACCCATTGTGGCACAGGCTGTGCATCTGGGATTTTGCTGGCAACCTGAGGTGAGTGATGTCAGCTTCCCCCACCCCCAGCTAGGGCTGAGAGCTGGGATGCTGCCCCCAAGACCCTATATGAGGCTCTCTCTCTGCTTATAAAAGTAAATGCCCATTTAAATAAATATACTTTATTATTTATTCTGCTATTATCTATGCAGGGAAGTTACTGTCTGATTGTACAGAGATTCAGGAAAAATGGTTTTATTAACATTTTTTAGCAGCAACCAGTATATGGCCTACCAAAATCATTCACACACAGCAAGTCTAGCTTGTAGAGGGAATCTGGGAATAGAAAAACACTCCCTGTTCTGCTGGTTGCAGAGTCTCCACCTCTCTCTCCTGCCCCTTTTTACCGTAAAACCTTGTGGGAGCAGCTCGATTGCATTTTCTTTTTTTAAATTCACCTTCAAAAAGATTTTGCAACTGATAGCCAGGTGTGGCTAATAGAAACGCTTTGCTCTGGCAACTAGTGCGTTCACAGGCTGAGTCTGGAACTGTTCCAGATTCTGCTATGCTAGAACTACTAGAAAAACATGGAGTGGAGTTCCAGACATTACAGCTGCCAGATTCAAAACTGGAGAACATTAAATATCCCAATGCAGCAGGAGGTAAGACAGCAATGGCTTTTGCTTGCCTGTTCCTTCCTCTGCTTTCCATGTGGCATACCTAGAGCCCTGATCAATCCCAGCAGGCTGGAGAGCAAGACATTTTCAGGGAGACACAGCCAAGGAGGGAATGCGCAGGAGAAGCCACAACTGCCTTATTTCTGGTCACTGCAGGAGATTTAAAGATATATGAATATCCTCCAATTTTGAACCTGCCAGTCCTAATCTAGGGTCCAAATGTCATGCCCCTGCTTCGATACACTAGTGTATTACTTGGGATCACAGCAAATGTCCTTCAGTAGAGAGGACTGAGATCTGTGATAGAATGCAAGAGCATATGCTTTATATCCATGGCTTCGATATAAATGAAAAACAGAATAAAATAATAAATATTAATCAGTAGTCCTGCTCTTGTACTCAACAAGAAGAAATAAAAGGGTAGTGTCATAAACTGCTGCCACCAGTTCACTCCCAGGACTCAGTTCCCAAACCCAGGGCAATTGATCCTAGCAAGGCAGAATCCGGGCCTCCTTTACCAGGCCTGGTAAACCAACAACAACTCTGCAACATTGGTAGACTACCACCACAAGGGTTGCCAGGCTCAGGGCCTGAGAATGATTCTGTATCTTTAAGAGAAGAAAATTCAGCCAAGTGCACGTTTTCTGTAATGGGAAAAACCACAAGGTGAAATTCTTCCTTCCCCCTGCACAACTTTTAAAGATACAGAAAACCTCTTGGTTGCCAGGCCCAGCCTCCAAGGGATCTTCTGTATCTTTAAAAGTTGTGCAGGGGAAAAGGAGAATTTCATCTTGTGGTTTTTCCTATTACACTGTTGCAAGAAAACCTGCACTTGGCTGAATTTTCTCCTCTCTTAAAGATACAGACTCATTCTCAGGCCCTGAGCCTAGCAACCCTACCCCCCCCTTAATCCTGGTCACCCACTCTGGGCCAAGGGGAAACCTAAAGTGCCAGAAAAAGACCTACCAAGAATTCCAAAAGACAAGAGCCAAAGAACACTTCACGTCCTGGAGCCTTTTGGCAAAATATCCAGATATAGGGTAGCCCATGGCTAATTGGCCAAGGTATTGGATTCAGAACCAAATCTCTCCTACAGTGAACACACACTGGTAAATAAGAAGTAGCTTTATTAAATAAAATATAAGTGCAAATGTATAGCAACAGAATAATTCTTTAAAAACACCACCCCTGAGGGCCAAGTAAAATACAGAGAGTTACAGTCACAGACAAAAATAACAGAACTGTCTAACCTACTCTATACTTACAATAAAGATAAACAGCAAACTACCTCATGGTTCCAGATCTCCCCAGAGATGTATAGCCTAGAGAGAAGATGGAACCCCACATAGCATCAGCAACCATTAAAAAAAACATTAGGGAACAAAGGCTAGGACCTAGATTCTGTTCTTATGGGAAAATGTCCAGCAACAGCCAGGAATTAATTAGCCAATCAGGGGGCTTTCTAATGATGAAACCTTCTGGAGCTTTGGTGCCTAACCGTCACACACTCACAAAACTTCTCAGGCTGATTGGCCTTGAAGTACCAGTCTCAACTGATAAGCAGGTGTACTTGTTTGTAGCTTAATTAACTAGCTTCAGCTGTGAGAACTGCAATCTCATGGCCTTCTCAGAGGCCCCATTTCAGGCAAGATGTTTCCACCCACAATTCATTGTCTCAGAATCATTTTAGAGCCAGGTGTTCTTGACAAGTAGGACCTGCAAACAAGAAGTTTTTAATTACAGGCACAGGAGCCCTGAAAACACTTAATAGAGCTCTGCCTAGAGGTAAACTTTCAGTTTAATTTTAAAAAATTGCCAGGTCTATTGTGAAAAAAAGAAAGGACAACACAAAACACTGAAATGCAACAATTTGTTAGTGTCTGGATTCTCTGTAAAATGTGAATTAACAAAGGATGGCAATTCCAGTCAAAACTGAAAGTATGGAAATAAGATAAATCACTTGGGTAAGCCATTTGTTACAGTGAATTTATCTCAGATAAAAGCCTCTCTCACACACAGTATTGCAGCAACAGACTAGTATATTTATGAATTATGAAGTAGTGGATAAGTACAAGCTATTAAGGAAGACTTTAGTTAGTCTTCAGTAGCATTATAGCCAACCTAGCAATCTCTGGCAACTATGAATTCTTAATAACTGAGCAGCCTCAATTACATGAGCTATGCTCATCCAGGCCACAGTGGGGTTTTTTTTTTAAATCAAATTGATGAGTAAACATCAAGACAATGGAGCTTAACTAATCTGTTGTGCAATTTCCCTCCTTTTTTATAACCTGCAAAGGCAGCCACGATGACTGCTTTGGGTTAACAATCGCTGCATTATACATTATGTTTTGCTTGTAAACTGACATATAAAGGAGTGCAGTGGGCTTAGGTCACCTGCCTCTACAGGGGAGTTTCTTTCTTCTTCCTTTAATCCTTTCATACTCCTGGGTGCTCACTCAGCAATGGATGCATTTGATCAGATGTGGAATGTTGTTCCATGGTGTCCTGCCAAATAATGGCCATGGTAGAGTTACTAAAAGTGGTGCAGTAACAATGAAGCCAGTGTGTCTTCAGTTAGACGTGTGTGTGTGTGAGTGAGTGAGAGAGAGAGAGAGAGAGATTCACTCTCAGGGCTGAGTTCACATTAGTATTTTAATCTGATTATCTGCTGGAAATACTACTAAGAGCAGTGGTTGAGGAGGCTCTATATCACTTTGGGATGGGGTTTGCTCTTTGCCTATAATCAATTCATTGTTAAATATTTTTTGGTGGAAGCCCATTAACAGTCTTGTGCTGGAGAAAGGAAATGTCACCAGCAAGTGGATTACCATTAACATTAGTTACCTGTCTGTCTGGTAAATTTGGAGGTGGACTCCCCTAGAAATCTATAAAGCTCTTCTGCAAAGATAGTAGCTCTATTGTGTCTCTGGGTTTAAAGGGTCCATATGGTCCTAATTAATTGCTGCTCAGGTAGCAGTTTCATTGTTAAGGTTTAGAAGGCCTGTTAAGAGGTCTGGAAGTCAGTGCTCATGTATAATTACCCTAGGCCTTATGCTCAACAGTCCCCATACAGGTAAATGACTGGTGGCGGCTAATTAATTGATCTGTCTGTCACTGCTGCAGACTTTGTTAGTTCAGCAGCCAAATCATTCTGTGTGGAATAGCTGTTAGAGATCTGTGGCTGCAACATCTCTCCCCATTTAATGGCCTTCAATTTGCTTGCAAATTACTCATTAGGACTCAGCATAATAAAATAATACAGTTGGAAGGGGCCTATAAAGCCATCGAGTCTAACCCCTTGCTCAATTCAGGAATCCAAGTTAAACTTTAGTAAGAGATGTACAGTAGCTCCTGGAATTTCCATTTCCCCCCTGAAAGCAGTAAGTTAATTACATTTTTGCTAAGTACAGAGTGGAAATTTCAGCCTAAATTTTCCCAACAGTTGAAAGACTTCAGAGGAAAAAAACTGATGGGGGGGAGGAAAGAATGTGTAGGCAGCCATAAGAAAAAAAAATAGCCTGTTTTAAGCAGTTGCAGACCTGCAACTTTACACTATATACATGCTTTATTTCAGGGATGGAGAACTAGTGGTCCTCCAGATATTGTTGGACTGCAACTCCTATAATACCTACCCATTACCCATGCTGGCTAGGACTGAAGTCCGACAGTATCTAGAGAGGCAGGTGTTCATCACCCCTGCTTTACATCTTGCCCTGTTAGTTCTGATCTATGACTTCCATCAACCATGTTAGACCCATTTAATAATGTTCACTGCCAAATTGTATCCATGACATAACCATTGTGGAGAGTGGGACTGTTCCCTCTGCAATTTACTGTGCTGGTAGGAATATATATCCTTCAATATGAGTAAGGTGCCTTTTCTGTGAGCAGCAGACCCTGCCTATTCTAGTTCAAAATATGAACTAGTAACACATCATTGGCTGGCAGCAGTAGCTGGGAGGAACCAGCCACACATATAAAGTCAGAGCACCCTAGCGAGGGAGCCTGCTCCAAGAGCTAGAGGGAGCCCCAGCTGACGAAGTGTCAAGGCCCCAGCTGACAAAGCATAAAGGCAAGTTAAGCAGCAGAGCGAAAAGAGGGTAAGTAGCTCCCATTTATTCCATTATTTAATTGAAGTAAAACAGCTCAGAGCAATAAGTAATAAGGGCAGCCCAAGGTCACCCTGAGCTAGGAGCCAAATCCTGAAAGAACCTATATCTTAGGAGACAGATCCTAGGAGAAGGAAGCCCATAGAAAGCTAGTTTTCAACACCACCCTAGCAGGAAAGCTTCAGGGGACACTGTAAACAAGGCTAAATTCCAGTCGGAGAGAAGGGGGAAAAGGAAATTCCATCGACACATACAGGGAGAGAGTCAGCTCAGTCCTTGCTAAAAAGGGCAGCTTCAGCCTTCCTGAAACACAACCACAAGCTCTGTTTCCCTAGGTTAAAGAAAGGTCAGGCTGTTCTAGGTGGGAAAACAACAAACACAAAAGACTTGCCTGGAAGGCGCAGCCCCTTGATTAGATTAAAAGCAGCCAAAAGCTTAAACAGCCCCGCCCCTCGCTCAGGAAGGAAGGAAGCCTGAGAGAATACTAAAGTGTTAAGCCCCAGCTGATAGCCATCAGCCTCAAGTAACACATCATTGGCTGGCAGCAGTAGCTGGGAGGAACCAGCCACACATATAAAGTCAGAGCACCCTAGCGAGGGAGCCTGCTCCACGAGCTAGAGAGAGCCCCAGCTGACAAAGCGTCAAGGCCCCAGCTGACAAAGCGTCAAGGCCCCAGCTGACAAAGCGTCAAGGCGAGTTAAGCAGCAGAGCAAGTTCGGCAGCAGGGCGAGGAGGCCAGGGCCCCCCACTCTGCCCGTCTGTTCCCTGACCTCAACTAAACCGCAGTCTCCAACCCATTGACGTAATAAACCTTAAACAAAACTATGCAGGTAAGAAGCCAGCAGGGGTGTGGGGGCTTTCCAGTGTTTTGCACTGCCTGCAGCATGTACGACTATCTGCCTGTTGGACAGAAGTCGTGGGTGTGCTCTCAGTGCAATGAGCTCCTGGCTCTCCGGGAACGACTTCATTTCCTTGAGGCCAAGGTGGCGGACCTGGAAAAGCTGAGAGAGGCAGAGAGGTGTGTGGAGGAGGCCTTCAGGGACGTTATAGCTGTGTCCCACTCCAACGATGATAGCTCTCCTGCTATCATGGAGAACGATGGTCTCGGGGAAGGAGAGCATCCAGCTGAGGAAGAGGGAAACGATCCCTTAGAAGGGACCCATTCCTTGGGGGATGAGCAGCTATCCTCTTGTGCCGAGGATATATCTCCAGGGGGTGGAGGGATCCTTGTAGTGGGTGATTCGATCATTAGGTACATAGACAGTGGGGTGTGTGATGGGCGTGTAGACCGCAAGGTGTTTTGCCTGCCTGGTGCGAAGGTTGCGGATATTGCCCGTCGTTTAGATAGTTTGGTAGACAGTGCTGGGAAGGAGTCAGTGGTCGTGGTGCACGTTGGCACCAACGACATGGGGAAATGCAGCCATGAGGTCCTGGAAGCAAAATTTAGGTTGCTAGGTAGGATGCTGAAAGCCAGGACCTCCAAGGTGGCTTTCTCTGAAATGCTACCGGTTCCACGTGCAGGACCAGCCAGACAGGCCCAGCTTCGCAGTCTCAATGCGTGGATGAGACGATGGTGTCGGGTGGAAGGGTTCGGATTTGTTAGGCACTGGGGAACATTTTGGGACAAGCCGGGCCTGTACAAAAGGGACGGGCTCCACTTGAACCAGAATGGAACCAGACTGCTGGCACTTAAAATTAAAAAGGTAGCAGAGCAGCTTTTAAACTGACTGAGGGGGGAAACCCGACAGGAGCTGAGAAAGGTCCGGTTCGGAATAAACCTCCCCCCTGGGATAAAAACCAAAGAAATGATGAAATTTTAAAAGGGGTAGGCCTAGAAGTAGGCATTGTGAGAGCAGGGGCACAGGATATAAATTCAGAAGAGCAAAATTACCACAGGCCTAACCACAAGTGCCAAAGACACTTGAAGAGAGACACTGCTTACAAGTGCCTGTACGCTAATGCTAGGAGCCTCCGAACCAAGATGGGAGAACTGGAGTGCTTGGTCTTAGAGAAGAGCATTGATATAGTGAGCATAACCGAGACCTGGTGGAATGGAGAAAACCAGTGGGATACGGTTATCCCTGGATATAAACTATATCGGAAGGACAGGGAAGGACGTATTGGTGGCGGAGTCGCTCTATACGTGAAAGAAGGCATTGAATCCAGCAAGCTCGAAACCCCAAAAGAGGCAGACTCCTCCACAGAGTCGTTGTGGGTGGTGATACCGTGCCCCAGGAGGGACTTAATACTGGGAACGATCTATCGTCCCCCTGATCAAAATGCTCAGGGAGACCTTGAGATGAGATATGAAATTGAGGAAGCATCCAAACTAGGAAATGTGGTAGTAATGGGTGACTTCAACTACCCGGACATAGACTGGCTGCATATGTGTTCCAGTCATGACAAAGAAGCAAAGTTTCTAGATATTCTAAATGACTATTCCCTAGATCAGTTGGTCATGGAACCGACCAGAGGGACGGCAACCCTGGACTTAATCCTCAGTGGGGACCGGGACCTGGTGCGAGATGTAAGTGTTGTTGAACCGATTGGGAGCAGTGACCACAGTGCTATTAAATTAAACATACATGTAAATGGCCAATTGCCAAGAAAATCCAACACGGTCACATTTGACTTCAAAAGAGGAAACTTCACAAAAATGAGGGGATTGGTAAAAAGAAAGCTGAAAAACAAAGTCCAGAGGGTCACATCACTCGAAAATGCTTGGAAGTTGTTTAAAAACACTATATTAGAAGCTCAACTGGAGTGCATACCGCAGATCAGAAAAGGTACCGCCAGGGCCA
Organism: Rhineura floridana; assembly: GCF_030035675.1. Lineage (NCBI taxonomy): Eukaryota > Metazoa > Chordata > Lepidosauria > Squamata > Rhineuridae > Rhineura > Rhineura floridana. The sequence continues at coordinate 245,513,531 of NC_084480.1, forward strand.
AGAAGATGCCAGCATGGTTAACAAGCAAAGTCAAGGAAGCTCTTAGAGGCAAAAAGTCTTTCTTCAGAAAATGGAAGTCTTGTCCGAATGAAGAAAATAAAAAAGAACACAAACTCTGGCAAAAGAAATGCAAGAAGACAATAAGGGATGCTAAAAAAGAATTTGAGGAGCACATTGCTAAGAACATAAAAACCAACAACAAAAAATTCTATAAATACATTCAAAGCAGGAGACCATCTAGGGAGACAATTGGACCCTTGGATGATAAGGGAGTCAAAGGTGTACTAAAGAACGATAAGGAGATTGCAGAGAAGCTAAATGAATTCTTTGCATCTGTCTTCACAGTGGAAGATATAGGACAGATCCCTGAACCTGAACTAACATTTGCAGGAAGGGATTCTGAGGAACTTAGACAAATAGTGGTAACGAGAGAGGAAGTTCTAAGCTTAATGGACAATATAAACACTGACAAATCACCGGGCCCGGATGGCATCCACCCGAGAGTTCTCAAAGAACTCAAAGGTGAAATTGCTGATCTGCTAACTAAAATATGTAACTTGTCCCTCGGGTCCTCCTCCGTGCCTGAGGACTGGAAAGTGGCAAATGTAACGCCAATCTTCAAAAAGGGATCCAGAGGGGATCCCGGAAATTACAGGCCAGTTAGCTTAACTTCTGTCCCTGGAAAACTGGTAGAAAGTATTATTAAAGCTAGATTAACCAAGCACATAGAAGAAGAACAAGCCTTGCTGAAGCAGAGCCAGCATGGCTTCTGCAAGGGAAAGTCCTGTCTCAGTAACCTATTAGAATTCTTTGAGAGTGTCAACAAGCATATAGATAGAGGCGATCCAGTGGACATAGTGTACTTAGACTTTCAAAAAGCGTTTGACAAGGTACCTCACCAAAGGCTTCTGAGGAAGCTTAGCAGTCATGGAATAAGAGGAGAGGTCCTCTTGTGGATAAGGAATTGGTTAAGAAGCAGAAAGCAGAGAGTAGGAATAAACGGACAGTTCTCCCAATGGAGGGCTGTAGAAAGTGGAGTCCCTCAAGGATCGGTATTGGGACCTGTACTTTTCAACTTGTTCATTAATGACCTAGAATTAGGAGTGAGCAGTGAAGTGGCCAAGTTTGCTGACGACACTAAATTGTTCAGGGTTGTTAAAACAAAAAGGGATTGCGAAGAGCTCCAAAAAGACCTCTCCAAACTGAGTGAATGGGCGGAAAAATGGCAAATGCAATTCAATAAAAACAAGTGTAAAATTATGCATATTGGAGCAAAAAATCTTAATTTCACATATACGCTCATGGGGTCTGAACTGGCGGTGACCGACCAGGAGAGAGACCTCGGGGTTGTAGTGGACAGCACGATGAAAATGTCGACCCAGTGTGCGGCAGCTGTGAAAAAGGCAAATTCCATGCTAGCGATAATTAGGAAAGGTATTGAAAATAAAACAGCCGATATCATAATGCCGTTGTATAAATCTATGGTGCGGCCGCATTTGGAATACAGTGTACAGTTCTGGTCGCCTCATCTCAAAAAGGATATTATAGAGTTGGAAAAGGTTCAGAAGAGGGCAACCAGAATGATCAAGGGGATGGAGCGACTCCCTTACGAGGAAAGGTTGCAGCATTTGGGGCTTTTTAGTTTAGAGAAAAGGCGGGTCAGAGGAGACATGATAGAAGTGTATAAAATTATGCATGGCATTGAGAAAGTGGATAGAGAAAAGTTCTTCTCCCTCTCTCATAATACTAGAACTCGTGGACATTCAAAGAAGCTGAATGTTGGAAGATTCAGGACAGACAAAAGGAAGTACTTCTTTACTCAGCGCATAGTTAAACTATGGAATTTGCTCCCACAAGATGCAGTAATGGCCACCAGCTTGGATGGCTTTAAAAGAAGATTAGACAAATTCATGGAGGACAGGGCTATCAATGGCTACTAGCCATGATGGCTGTGCTGTGCCACCCTAGTCAGAGGCAGCATGCTTCTGAAAACCAGTTGCCGGAAGCCTCAGGAGGGGAGAGTGTTCTTGCACTCGGGTCCTGCTTGCGGGCTTCCCCCAGGCACCTGGTTGGCCACTGTGAGAACAGGATGCTGGACTAGATGGGCCACTGGCCTGATCCAGCAGGCTCTTCTTATGTTCTTATGTTCTTATGAAACTTTCTCCTCCACCTCCCTTTGGAGTAGGGCTGTAGTGCAGTGGTAGAGCAACTGCTTCACATTCAGGAGGTCCCTGATTCACTTCCCAGCATCTACAGGTAAGGCGGGGAGAGACCTTTGTCTAATACTCTGGAAAGCCACCGCCTGTCAGTGTAGACTAGACCGATCAATGGTCTGACTTAATATAAGGCAGCTTCCTACATTTCTGTCACACTACGTGTAATGCACAAATTCACTTGATGAGCTAGAAAGATACAGAAAGGTATAGAAAAGACACTTAGATCTAAGCATGTGTAATTGCTAGCAAAGGGGTATAGAAACAAATGAATATTTAAAGCTGTTTGGAAGGGTATAGTCTTTCTACAGGAGCATGCAAAGCAACAAACCACCAGATATAAATGCAACATAAGCAATGCTAAGCAACCCTCATTCAGAGACAAGCAAGTCTGCCACAGAGCTATGGCCTTAGTCATTTTTCCAGTAAGCCCAGTGACAGAAAAGGCTGCAGCCCTGGAAGCTCATGGCAGTATGTTTGGGACTTTTATTCCTTTTCCACTGGTGTAGGAAACAAATACTCTACATGGGATAAGAATAGACATTTATATTCTATTTCAAAACATGGCTAGGCACTCTGGCTTCTTTCTAAGTAGCTGATTGGTATGGTTTCCCATCTGTCTATTATTTATGAAATCTAAGTATCCCCCATGCTTGAAAAAAGTAAAATTTGGAGGAAGCAGGGGTAATAGCCATACCCAGTAAAGCTGAAACAAGCCATGAAGTTCTAACCCTGGGAACGCCCAGAACTGGAGAGGAAGGAAGAGGGTTTCCTGGGAAAGAAAGAACTTTATTGACCTTTAAAAACTAACCTAAACAGCCAGAGTTGGCTCTATTGTCCGAGGAAGGCTTAATCTAATGGAAGCTGAGAGGGGGAAATGAAATAAATATCAGAGAACTATAATACAAACAACAAACACCAAGCATCACTACCCCCACCCAGTGTTGTAGTTTGTCTCCTGCTGAGAACAGACCCCACATTGTGGAAGGTACATAGCTTGTACCTAAAGGCTTAAATTAATACAATTAATCCCAATAGGGTCACATTCTACCTGCAGCAATGCATACTAGCATCTTGGCTCACAGATCATTACTAATAACTTCTTTAAATTATTCTGTCCATTTTGCTTTTTTTTTTAATAAACAGTCATGATGCTCATTAGAGGGTTTTCAAAAAGTAACCTCTTTTTCTTTTTCTTTTAAAGAGCACTTTGGTATAGGAAAAAGGGAATAATTTGCAACAGTGAGAGAGATCTAAAAGGAACAAACAAAGGTAGTTAGCTACCTCTTTTCCCAAATCCAGGCAGCACAAATGGGAATGAAGAATTATGCATGCATGCAAATAACATATAATCTATGGTTATCAGTAATTTCTGTAAATGATAAATACCTAAACAACATTTCTTAATAAGTTGCTATCTTAATTATTCAGATTTGTAGCCATGAGCATTACCCTCTTCTCTCCCTTCCTTCAACAGAAAATCTTCCTATATGTAACTAATATTTTTGGTATCTGATTCAATATAACTGACGCAATATAGAACTGGAACAGTTCGTCAGTCTGAGCAGTTTATTATTCAAGTAGCCATAACGTATCCTGGTCTGCTTCAGACTTAGACCACGCTTCTGTCTTAGACCTTATTGCCACAGCCCTTTTAGTTCTTGTCTGCTGGTCCTCACTCCTGGACAATGTTGCTTGCCTCTGGCCCTTCAGGTTCTCAGTTGCTTTTGGGTTACCTGTGCCAACCTTGGACTATGGCATTTGCTTTTGATCCTGCTGGACCCAGACACCGACCACTGTCAAATGTGCATTGCACATCTGCACCTGTATATGTACATACATAGACTCTTACAGAGAGACTGTGGTTTTACAGGATCTCTGACCATGCCTTGAGCCCAAATTCATACCGTTTGTACACATATAGGCAAGATGCAGTTGTGCAAATATTCATACCTATGGGAGGTGGGGCTTGCCGCTGTGATCCTGCGCCCCATCCTCTGTGCATACATGAACAACCAGGCTTACATATGACTCTAACATTTCTAATCATTTGGTTAAGAAATCTGCGCTATGTCATTCTGAGAACTCCTGCCCAGACTGAATAAGACTAAGGAGAGGGCCTCTTTGGTGGTGGTGCCCTGGCTGTAGAATGGTCTCCCTGGTTCACACGAGCACTACAATCATTTGGCCAACAGGTCAAGTCTTTGATTCTGCAAGGATTTGAATGAGTGATTGGTGGCTGCTGTTTTTTATTAGTCTGTTTTCCCTGATTGTAGACTGCTTCTTGTTTATTGCTGCTGTTGAAACTGTTTTATTCTACTTTTTAAAAATTGTTTTATAAGGAATGTTTCTTGTAAATTACTATTTTTTAAATAAAAGTGGCATATACATATTTCAAATAAATGCTCCATAGCTCTGCTGTGCTGAAAACAAAAGACCAATGACTTAAATGGGATTATGGCTTTCCTTAGTCACTATGTGCCTGGGGCTCCTGCTCTTTAATACTCTATTGTTCAACAACAGATTGTGCTAAGAACAATATTTACTTGCACTGAGTTAAGTGTTCGCATTGCTCACTAACCTCACTTGTTTTTCTATGCAAACTCATTGATTCACATGACCCTCTTTAGTATAGCAAGCTTTGAATCTACTGAAAATCAGACTTCTGATATTTACATTACTCTTGGTCTTACAATTATACCATACCATATCTCTCAATTTATTATCAGAAGCATAAAATATTTTATTAACACCAACAGAAAAGTCACAGAGTAATGAGAAAACTTTCAAGTTCAGCAGAACTCCTCTTTAGAATTCTGGTGAACTTGAAAGCTTGCTCACTCCTTCTTTTAAAAAAAGTTTGTCCTAATATAAAGGTATTATGCAGTTTGGGGTTTTTTGTTCCCTAATGGACCAATTTTGCTGCATTTTCCTGATTATTTTTCAGAGGATTGGCTTGGTGATCCACAAACTGGACTTGCTGTGAAATTATTATGCGAGCACCGTGCAACAGATTCAACTGAAATAGGGCTGCCAGTCCTCAAACAGAAGTCTGGATGTGTCAAAACTTATTTCAGTTAACTACCCAATTTTAATGTGTACATTCGGGGTGCTGACGAATACAAGACAAGGGAATGGAACAGAATGCTGCATCTCTCTGATTAGGATAGTTTAAAGGTATTTCATCCCCACCAAGATAACCTTCATTGTTGGGAAGCACCATCTCTTATATGTGAAACACCGAAAATAGTGCTTAATTTTAACTAGAAGATTCCTGATTTATGTGTTACTCCTCCTCCTCATTTATATAGCACAGATAGGATGCACTATATGCACATCCTACATGCCATGGTCATCGAAGGTCCATTGAACTGGCTGGATGTCAGCGCAAATGGGACTGCACATATTGATTGGTTGTTATGTGCAACTGCTAGACTATGACTAGAGCTGGATCAGGGCCCGTGTAAGAATCTCAAAAGCTGGACTGCTGATGGTAGAGTGTTTCTGACTCTCCCATGTTCATCTCGAAGAACAATCATTATTATATTCTTTAAGATGGTAATGAAAACATTTTGTTTATTATTTATTACATATTTTCCCTTCCTTTTATCTAAGGAACTGAGGGCTGTGTACAGGTTTGCCCATTTTTGTGCTCACAACAACACTGTAAGTTTGGCTGACAGATGTTGAGCTTCTTTATCTATCTAACACAGTATCCAAAGGGGTAGGCAGACTTGAGATTTACTTTTTTTTCTAGAACTCCAAGATCCATTAACTAGACCCATGTGCCAAATAGTTTCGGTGGGGGGGAGGGCATAGAATCAGGGCCAGCCCTAGGATAAATAGCACCGTGGGCAAGAAGTGCCTCCCTCCCCCCCCGGTCAGGTTACCAGGGCTAATCAGAGCCTATATGGGACCCAGTGTAGGTGTGATGTTGCGTGCCCTGCTGTTTCCTCCTACAAGGGCCCATGCATGTGTGTACAAAGCTGGAGGCTGTGTGTGAGAATTCTTGCCTGCAGCTCCTCCTTGCCCTGTGATCAAGCAGAATGACAGATGTGCTCCAGTTTTTACATGGAGCTAAGGGAACAGGGATTGGGTTGTGCTTCTCCTGTGTACCTCCTCCAAATTCCTAACTTCTTCTAGCAAAGCTTCCCTCTGCTTCCGGGGGCCCAGTCTCACAGGTCTTCTGGTTGTGGTCTGCTGCTGGCCTTCACTACTCACTCAGGAGGAATTCATCCCTTAAGGCCTGGCCTTGCACCACTCCTATGCCTTTCCCTATAGTAACTGCTACAGAAAATTAATTTTCAGTGGCACCTTGCCTGGAAATCTTAGGTGGCCTTCACTCATTCACTCACGGCTTGAACTCTTTCCCCAGCAGGCCTCAACTTCTTTCTGTGGCAAGAACAGACTGCCCACACTGCCACAGAATCCTTCCTTAAAGCCTTCCCTGTTAACTTCTCTCCTTACAACAAACACTACAACCCGGGTTATTTGGCCTGGGCCAGCCCTAAGACAGCCTGACCAATCTTGTCTCTAAGCTGCCTAGACATAAAGAAATACATTTTAACTTACCATGATTGGTTTAGACTCTCTTACCTTTGGGCTGCAGCCTAGCTAATAAGCATACCCCTCCCTTCCAGCTAGGGTTGCCAGGTCAGAAGCGTCCCAAAACCTGAGATTTTAGCAGAGCTTGGAAATAACTAGTTACAAGTAACAAATTACTTGTAATTCATTACTTTTTTGACTAACAAGTGGGTAATTCCTTTACGTTTTGATTGTAATAGAACTAGGAGTAATTTTACTACTTTTGTGGAGTAATTGTAACATTTCCAGAATTACTTTTGGGCATTACTTTGGCGGGGGGAGCAGCGGAAGTCTTCTGCTCCTCTGATCTGTGGATGAAAATCATGTGCCTCAAACTGGGCTTCTGTGCAGTGTTGCTCTTTCCTCATGCTCTGTGGATGGGCAGGAGGTGACGAGGGAGGAGGCGGATAGTGAGATGGGGTGGAGTGGGGAAAACAATTATTTAAAAAAACGGATAGTGGAGGTGAAGAATGGAGTGGAGGGAAAAAGGATCCAGAGGTCAAGAACATGGATAAAGGAGGAGAAGGAGGCAGCAGCAGAATGGAGATAAAGAACTGTGGAGGTGAAAGATGACAATGTGTGTGTGTGTGTGTGTGTGTGAGAGAGAGAGAGAGAGAGAGTGAGAGTGAGTGAGTGAATACTGTGTTTGCACTTGGCACACAAAGTGGCCTCCACCACTCTCTCTGGCTACTGTGCTGCATTTGCAGTATTTTAACTTTTTTGCATCTCGGGAAAATGTTTGCTTGGGTGAGTGTCCCTTAGTTGGTGGCAGGGCAGGGTCTGGGAGGTGGTTAAGTGAGAATTGCATTTGCCATTTTTCTGCCCATTCACTCAGTTTGGAGAGGTCTTTTTGGAGCTCTTCGCAATCCCTTTTTGTTTTAACAACCCTGAACAATTTAGTGTCGTCAGCAAACTTGGCCACTTCACTGCTCACTCCTAATTCTAGGTCATTAATGAACAAGTTGAAAAGTACAGGTCCCAATACCGATCCCTGAGGGACTCCACTTTCTACAGCCCTCCATTGGGAGAACTGTCCGTTTATTCCTACTCTCTGCTTTCTGCTTCTTAACCAATTCCTTATCCACAAGAGGACCTCTCCTCTTATTCCATGACTGCTAAGCTTCCTCAGAAGCCTTTGGTGAAGTACCTTGTCAAACGCTTTTTGAAAGTCTAAGTACACTATGTCCACTGGATCACCTCTATCTATATTCTTGTTGACACTCTCAAAGAATTCTAATAGGTTACTGAGACAGGACTTTCCCTTGCAGAAGCCATGCTGGCTCTGCTTCAGCAAGGCTTGTTCTTCTATGTGCTTAGTTAATCTAGCTTTAATAATACTTTCTACCAATTTTCCAGAGACAGAAGTTAAGCTAACTGGCCTGTAATTTCCGGGATCCCCTCTGGATCCCTTTTTGAAGATTGGCATTACATTTGCCACTTTCCAGTCCTCAGGCACGGAGGAGGACCCGAGGGACAAGTTACATATTTTAGTTAGCAGATCAGCAATTTCACCTTTGAGTTCTTTGAGAACTCTCGGGTGGATGCCATCCGGGCCCGGTGATTTGTCAGTTTTTATATTGTCCATTAAGCTTAGAACTTCCTCTCACGTTACCACTATTTGTCTTAGTTCCTCAGAATCCCTTCCTGCAAATGTTAGTTCAGGTTCAGGGATCTGCCCTATATCTTCCACTGTGAAGACAGATGCAAAGAATTCATTTAGCTTCTCTGCAATCTCCTTATCGTTCTTTAGTACACCTTTAGTACACCTTTAGTACAACTGTCATTCTTCCATTTATACTCCCAGCCATTTAAACACTCACCCAATCATCCAGCATTCTACTGCTCATTTACTCCCCTCTCCTCTTTCATTCCACTTACCATGTATCTTCTATACAAACAGCACTTACCATATATACATTAATACAGGAACATCACAGTGGCCACTGGTGTTGCTGCTGCTGCTCCTCGGCGCTGGGCTTGCCCGAGGCGGCGGCGGGGTCGCGGTGGGCTAGGTTGGTGCCACTGCCACCCATCAGGGGCAGGACATTGTGCGCGAAGGAGCTGAGCACCCTCTGGTCGCCATTGGCACCCCAAGGCTTGCAGGCCAGCAGCACCACCTGTGTGTGCTGCACCACCGACCCAAGCTTGCCCATGAACGCCTCTTCATGGGCCTTGGACTGCCACCCCATACCCTCCGGACTCCCGCCCCGATGCTGCTCTTTGTGCTGTATCCTACCCAACTCCAGCGACTGGCGGCCCTCCCTATGGGGCTGCCCCCTCCCGTGCCACCCTGTCACAATCCCTCCCCTCCCCATGTAAGGGGCTGCATGCCCAGGAAGGGCCATGCGCTTGACCAGCTGCCCTGTGCACCTAGGGGGCACTGCGCTCACTTCCCGGACATCTTTAGCGAGGAGGAACCGTCCAATATGTGCCCCTTCTGCATGGCCCCCTCCCCTTAGGAGCAAGGAAGCCAGCCAGTCTGCCTTTTGGCCAAGATCCTTCTGCCTGCTGCGCTTCACCAAAAGCATTGAGCTTTGGGGAGAGAGAAAACTCCTTGACTAAAGTTTGTGTCAGGTGGTGCTGAGCAGGGGGCAGGGCAAGGTGGTACCAGGGAGGGAGGGAGGGATGCAACGGTGGCAGCTGGTTGCTGAGTGAGTGAGTGAGTGACTGAGAGTGCATACACGCATGAACAAACAGGAGGGCAGGAAGGAGGGAGGGGTGGCAGCGGCCTGCCTAGACCCCTTCCCAGCAAGCAGAGAGCAAGGATGGCTCATCTGGGAAAGGGCGGCCAGAGCCTTCAGCGTATGCGTGAATCACGTATGCATGGCTGGGCGGGAGCCTGGAAAGCCAGAGATCCAGGTATTTGGGGTTGATTTGACAGAGACCAGAGAGGGCCCCCAGATACCGGAGGGAGATCTGGAACCCTAGTATATGTATATATATCATTGTTGTAAGTTGCTTTGGGAATAAGCAACTAACTAATAATAAATAAATAGATAAATTATCCAGCTGACCTAGGGTTGCTAGGGCTCTGGTATTCACCCAGAGACTCCGGATTTTTGGGGTCCTCTCCAGATCTCTGGATCAGTCACCTTAACCTCCAGACTCTCAGCTTTCATTTTAAAAAAATTAAGCTTCTAGGTGGGCTGGTTCACGAAATATACTGTACACCAAAACATCAGCCACTACCACCACCCACAACTTCTGTGAAATGATCTCTTAGCTGGCTGCTCTAACCCCACCCTTTCAGGTTTGCAGCCAATAAATAAAGTCAGGGTTGTGATTGACAAGGGATTTCTTGGCATCCAGGCTGTACCAGACCCTATTGCAAAGGTACAAACTATTGTTTTTTCCCCTGTTTATCTGAAAATCTCATAAATTGAGTAAGTATATAGCTTTCAGCAGTACCAAAAGTAGTTTTTTCTCTTGTGTGAAGGAGTCAAACAAGTTTACATTTTCCTGGGTTGTTGAAGAGGGCAGTGTTTTGAAAACCTTCCCAATATGAAGCTTTAATCCAACACTTTCTTTTCTGGGAGTAGAACTGAAAAGACAATCCCACATACCCAGAGTAAACCCCATTGAACTCAATAGGAGTTACTTTTGAGTAGACATGGTTAGGATTGTGCTGTATATTAATGGGACTTTTGAGTGAACATAGCAAAGGATTGTGTTTGTGTCAGAGCTTGGAAAAGTTACTTTTTTGAACTACAACTCCCATCAGCCCCAGCCAGCATGGCTACTAGATTGGGATATGGGAGTTGTAGTTCAAAAAAGTAACTTTTCCAAGCTCTGGTTTGTGTTGTAAATCTTTCTGTCTTCCTCCAATCCTATTTTTAAAGCAATTAGGCGGGACTTATATAGGTATCACTGCTTTTATTATGTAGGAAACTTATACTGGTTTTTTTTAATGTTCTGCAATGACCAGCTGGTTTTGACAATAAACTATTATATGGGGTCTATGCATTTTTACATCTCCAGTGTATGTGTGTATATAGAGTCTTCCCAACAACCTTGTGAGGTAGGGTTGGTGATTGGAAACCAAGGCAACTTACAACAAGAAATAAATCCCTTTAAAATCCAATAACCATAAAAACAAGTATAAACAGTTGCAAAACAGCTTAAAGTGGCATGATTCTGAATTTTGGGTTGGGTGAGTAAAGTTCTTTATCACCTGAAGCTGCACTTCTGTGCACGCTTCCCTGTTTGAATAAATCCCATTGAATACATTGGGACTTGCTTCTGAGTAAACAATCATAGAATTATACTACAAATATCTTTACAGGTTGTGTAAATAATAAACATATTTGACAGTTATGCTTATATAAATACTTCTTCATACTATGTCATGATAAGTATCTGATTTCACACTATGGTCGTACAGTATTACTTCCTCTACATTTTAAGTATGCCCTTCTTCCTGGTTCATGGTTCCCCTATGTTGTTTTCATCCTGAGGGGCAGATTAGGTTGAAAGATGGTGAGTAGCCATTTCTGTTTTTTAACATTTTAAAAATTAATTTAATTAATTAAAATTATTAACATGCAGGCAAAGTTTATTAAGTAGATCTACACAATACATTTAAAGCACATCCATCTTGCATTTAAAGTGCATGACTTCCTCTAAAGAATCCAGGGAAGTGTAATTTCCCCTTCACAATTATTGTTCTCACCATCCTTAACAAACTACAGTTCCCATGACTCTGTAGTGGGATAAATGTGCTTCAAATGTGTGTTTAATGTGCTTTAAATGAATGGTGTGGATCTGCCCCAGGTATGCTGTGCATTCATTAGTGAATTGAAAAGAACAATTTTAAAAGATACTTTTAAAAACAGGACTGTAGCTCAGTGGTAGGGTACATGCTTTGCATGCAAAGGTCCAAAATTCAATCTCTGGAAGAGACAATTGCCTGGAATCCTGGAGAGCAATGCTAGTCCATGTGATCAGTACTGAGCTAGATAGTAACAAATGGCCTGAGTTGGTATAAGATAGATTCCTTTGTTCCTAAAAGTGGAGAGAGACCCAAGGGCAACAGTGACTCCAAAATGTAGTTATGTATTCTATTTACAACATTTATATACTGCTTTATTGTGAAAAAAATTCAGAGTGGTTTCCAGAAAGAATTAAAACAATAAAAGTATTGGTAAAAACAGTTAGACAGGTATTTAAAAACATTCAAAATAATAAAACCAACAATGAGTTAAAAACAGATAAAAAACACAACAGCTTCTACCTGCCTGGATACCCTTGCCTAAACAAAAATGTTTTTATCTGGTGCTGAAAAGAGTACAATGAAGGCGTCTGCCTAATGTCAATATGCAAGGAGTTCCAAAGCATAGGTGCTGCCACACTGAAGGACTGATTTCTTACAAGAGCAGAACAAGTTCTATGTGGCACCTGTAACATGGAAAGCATACCTTGAACTTGTCCTGGTAGCAAGTCGGTAAGCAGTGCAGATTTCAGAGCAGAGATATTATGTGCTGATAGGGTCTAATTCATGTTAGCAATTGTGCCACAGCATTCTGCACTAACTGCAGCCCCCAGGTCAGGTTGCGCTGCATGGGGATTTCTGTGACCTTGGCTGACAGGATTTTTTTAGTTTTGGTTTTTGGTAAGGAATCCTGTGGGTTGTGGGATGCTGAGTTTTTTGTTTTACTCATAACAATTTTGTTGTTGTTGGTATGGTATTGCATTTAGGAAATCATCACCATTGTTTGTTTTTCTTTTTCTGTTTGCATTTCATTTACCTTTAACCTCACTCCCTTACATCTATAGAAGCAACAGCAATGGTTCCATTCGCTCAACTCAACCCCCTTAAACCCACTGATCATGCTCCTTGTTGGTTGCATGATGGTTTGTTTCTTGCCCAAGAGTGGTAAAAGAGAATTCACATACTGGGAAGTGGAGCTGCAATTGTTGTTGTTCCCAAGCTACTGTCTATGAAGGTAGATCAAACCATGTGTGTTTTCTGTCTGTCAATTATTACTCACTGGAATTGGGTTGGCTGTCAAAGTAAGTTTATAGCAGCCCACAGGGTGAACAGAAAAGAGCAGAGAATCTTCTTACTCTTACTCATTTCTCAAACCTCTTTCTGAAGTGAAGGGTCAAATCTATGTAGAGGTTTGGAGCAGCTATGCTAGAATGCACACCTTAACATGGTGAGGGGGTTTGAGAGTGTTGAAGAAGCTGAGAGCAATGCTGTCAGGAGTCCAGACTGAGAGGGTAGACTCCTAGGAGGGGCACCCAAGGCGGAATGGTCAAAGCTGAGACATCAGACTAAGATGAATCCAAACTCAGAGGAAGGCAATGGTAAACCACCTCTGAATATCTCTTACCACGAAAACCCTATAAACAGAGTATCCAAAATGCAACACTAGATAGTGCTGGAAGATGAGACCCCCAGGTCAGAAGGCACTCACCAAGCTACTGGGGAAGAACAACGGACAAGTACGAGTAGCACTGTGACTAATGACGCAGCTGGGTCAAAGCTGAAAGGAAGCCCATAGGCTGATGTGCACAGATGCGAAAGGAGAGTCCGGAGTTGTACGACGCACACAATAGGAACATGGAATGTGAGAAGTATGAACCAGGGAAAGTTAGAAATTGTCAAGCAAGAAATGGACAGTATCAATATTACAATACTTGGCATGAGTGAATTAAATGGACAGGAATTAGACATTTTCAATCAGGCAACTACAAAATATTTTTTGCAGGAAATGAGAAATTAAGAAGAAATGGGGTTGCTTTAATAGTGAGAAGTGATGTAGCAAAAGCAATTGGGAGCTACAACGCAAGGTCTGAGCGAGTGATATCAATTAGTTTAAACAGGAAACCTATTAACATAACCATCATCCAAATCTATGCTCCAACAGCAAATGCAGAAGAAGAGGAATTGGAGAGATTTTACACAGAAGTACAGGAAGAAATTGATCACACCCCAAAACAAGACATGCTGATGGGGGACTGCAAAAGTAAGGAACAGAGAAGAACTAGGAATTGTGGATAAATGGAGCTTAGGAGACAGAAATGAAGCAGGAGAAAGACATTGAATTCTGTGAAGCCAATAATTTGTTTCTTGCGAACACATTTTTTGAGCAACCAAAGAGATGACTGTACATGTGGACATCACCAAATGGTCAATATAGGAATCAAATTGATTATATAATTGGTAGCAGAAGATGGAGAAGTTCCATACTTTCTGTGAAAACAAGACCAGGAGCAGACTGCAGTACAGATCATGAACTGGTCGCATCGAAAATCAGAGTAAAGCTAAAGAAGAAGAACAAAACAATCCTAATGCCAAAATACAATTTAAATAACATCCCAGAAGAATATAAAGATCAAATAAAGAACAGATTTCACGCTTTAAACTTAGTTGACAGAGAACCAGAAGAACTATGGAGTGAAGCCAGAGACATTACCAGGGAAGAATGCAAAAAGAAAATACCTCTCGTTAAAAAGAGAGAAAGACCTCAATGGGTGACTGAAGAAACTCTTAAAATGGTTAAAGAGAGAAGGAAAGCAAAAGCAAAAGGAGATAGAAACACGGTCAGAACCCTAAATGCAACAATACAGCAACTAATATGTAGGGACAAAGAGAACTATTACAATAGTTATTGTATAGAAATAGAAGAGGACAATAAAAAGGGAAGAACAAGAGCCCTATTCCAAAAGATTAGAGAAATGAAAGGGAAATTTAAACCAAGAGTAGGGATGTTAAATAATCAACAGGGGAACACACTGACCGACCGAGATGAAATAAAAGGAAGATGGAAGCAATGCACTGAAGAACTCTATAAAAGAGATGCCAGGATGACAGATTCATTCATGGAGGAACCGTATGATGAAGAACCAGAAATTTTAGAATGTGAGGTGAAAGCTGCTCTTAAAATACTTGGAAGAAACAAATCACCAGGAACAGATGGCATACCAATAGAATTACTACAAGCTACTGAGACTGAATCTGTCAAAATTTTGACAAAAAATTGTCAATAAATTAGGACCACAATAGCTGATGGCAGAGCTTGGAAGTAACTCGTTATTTTTAACGAGTTACTTGTAATTCGTTACGATTTTAAATAACGAGTGGGTAATTCCATTACATTTGGCAAGTAAGGAACGACTAGTAATTTCCCTACTTTTCAGCTGCAACTTTAACGTTTCCACGTTAGGTTGCACGTTACTTGGGGGCGGGAACAAGGGGAAGACAGCTCCTGGCTCTGATTGGTTAACACAAGACATGTGCCTCACACTGATTGGACCTCTGCGCAGACTCTCTCTTCCCTCCTGATCTGTGTTAGGATGCACGAGGGAAGAGGTGAATAGGCAGGGCCTGCTAGCGTCTGAGAGGACAAAATGGACGCCGGAGGAAAAAGCCAGGGCAAGGACAACGGAGGAGAAGGCAGCAGCAGAATGGCGAAGAGCTGTGGAGGTGAGTGACAATGATTTGTGTGTGTGTGTGTGTGTGTCCCCCCGTGGCACCGTTCTGCCCCCCTGCCCCCCCGTGGCACCGTTCTGCCCCCCCCACTGCCTCTCCTTGCCTCTGCCGCCCCCTCCATCAATCACAAGGCACTTCCGAAACTTCGGCCTATCAGAGCTTGGAAAAGTTACTTTTTTGAACTACAACTCCCATCAGCCCTAGGCAACATGGCCACTGGATTAGGCTGATGGGAGCTGTAGTTCAAAAAAGTAACTTTTCCAAGCTCTGGCCTACTTCTCTTCCTTCCCCCCCTTTTTGAACTCTCCCCCTTGTTCCCATGCATACTTGTGTGCTGTATTTATCCAGACAGAGCACTCCTGCCTTTTAAAATGCCGGCTAGCTTTTTATTGTATATTTATTTGAACTCCATCTTTCTTTTTATTTGTATTTTTGTCCTGTTTAATCACAAGACTGAATTGTATGTGGGACAAAAACTGTCTCAGTAATAATAATAATAATAATAATAATAATAATAATAATAATAATAATAATAATAATAAATCATTCGGCGTATAATAAATGGCTTAAGGCTGATTTTTTTGTTCTTGGCAGAGATGAGGTGAGAAGTAGGGTCCTTGCTCCTCCTCTCAGTCCCCCAGCTCTCAAACTCATGTTCTGTGAGAGAGAGATCCCGAGTCCCAGAGAGAGATAGACTGTTGACAATCTCTGCTAATATCTATACAAATGTACATAACATGCATCACCTGAACTCACATGATCTAGAGTTACCTTAGATCTTGCAAGAGTTGCAAATGAGAAGCAATAGGGTTTTATATTAGTTCTGATTGTCTATTGGGCTATCATAGGTTATATGTTTTTTTCATTTTCTATGGCAAAAACTCCAACTTCAGTGGAATTTATGTGATGTGTTCTAATCATTTGAATTTGGCTAATGAATGCTTTATTCTTTCATCAGAACTTTAGCAGTAGTACTAAAATATTAATAAAAAAGAAAAGGGAAAGAAAAAATACTTTACATACATCATTCAGCTGTATTGCTAATTATAGATATAGATATAAAAGATAAACGGCATTTTGTCAAAAGTATTTTTGTCTACATTTTATACCTCATCCTTGGTTTTCCAAGCTTGGCATGGAATGCTTCTCATACAGAATTAATTTGAAATGCTGCATATTTATTATCATAATCATCATATTCAAAATAAAAAATATATGTACCGCCTTCAAGTTGATTCCAACTTATGGTGACCCTATGGATAGGGTTTTCATGAGGCTGAGAGGCAGTGACTGGCCCAAGGTCACCCAGTGAGCTTCATGGCTATGTGGGGATTTGAACCCTAGTCTCATTTTGTTCTCACAACAACCCTGTGAGATAGTAGGTTAGACTGGCCCAGGCAGGGTTATTCAGTGAGCAAAAATGATGCAAATAGGATCTCTTTTAATTGTGCTATCGACCTGCTTACTTCCACTCTGACTGGGGGATCTTGCAGCATGGGGAAGAGATGGGGGCACATCACAGCTAAAGTTCACCCATATAGGAGCATTATCTCTTGTTTATTACAGAGACGCCTGTTGCAGGTTTTGCTGCTGAGAGCAGCAGTCAGTTAGTGCGGCCACTTGAGTCACAGCTTGTTGATCCTGAGGAGGCAAAACTAGAAAGTGAGGTTCAGAAAGGAGGCCCTGTGCATGAGGAGGAGGAGGGCATGAAACAGTGCCAGTTGCCCACAGCCACATCTGCAGAACAGCAAGTACCGTGGTTTGGCTTTGAGAAAGCTTGTACATTTGTGAGCCAGAGTGGGAAAAATGTTGTTGTACGATGCAATTACTGTCTTCCAAGGATCAAAAATCTGAGATCAGCTGTTTCCTCCTCATCCAATGTGAAGAAACATTTTGAGGTAAGCCTTTGTCATGCTGGTCCTCAAAGAGTGTCCATTGTCTATTTATGTTTAAATTGTGAAGTTCCTCTTCCATTTTTTCTTGGATTCATGCTTTGTTCTTCTTCCTCAGAGGGCACACCCTGAGAAGCTGAGAGCAATTGAAGAAGCAATAAAGGCAAGGAGACGTGGCCTTCCTGAACCAATGCATGACACCCCTCCTCCCAAAATGCTGAAGCAGCAGCAGACAACCCTTGAGAGGTGGGGATCTGGCAGGGAGCCTGTCACCCAGAGCAATCTCGACAGGAGAATCATTGATTTCATTGTAGAGGAGACATTACCACTTCAGACTGTGGACAAACCATCATTCATTAATCTGGTTCGCATTGGACTCCCCAAAGATCTCACCATCATATGTGCCAAGACTCTGAGAGACAGAATTGAGAAGAGAGCATGCCACATGAGAGAAACTCTTGCAAACCGAATGGGTGCTGTGGCATATATAGCAACCACTGCAGATTGTTGGACCAATGGCAAGAAGAGTTACTTTGGGGTAACAGCCCACTGGATCAACCCAACTACCCTGAAACGTGAGGTCGGGGCCTTGGCTTGTAAGCATCTGAAGGGGCGCCATACATACGATGTCCTTTCAAAAGCACTGCATGATGTACATGTGTAGTACAGGATCCACAACAAAGTTATGTGCACTACTACAGACAATGGCTCCAACTTTGTGAAAGTGTTCAGAGTTTTCATGGCCAAAGAACCAGTGGAAGCTGCAGGCACCAGTGACGATGATGGTGATAACCAGGAGGAGGAGGAGGCTGAGGTGGAGTTTGTGCCTATCTGTGAGATCCTGGACACAGGACCTGAGGCAGAGGAAGAAGCTGCAGACTCAGGAGAGGATTTTGTTTTACCACCACACCAGAGATGTGCTAGCCACACCCTCAACCTTGTGGCAACACAAGACATAGAGGCCATGCTTTCTGACTCCTCCAAAAGTAGTCTTCTTGGTCCTTTCAAGAAACAGTTTCGTTCCTTGATGGGAAAGTGCAGCAAGTTGTGGTCCAAGCAGAACCAGTCAGCACAGATTGCTGAGTATATCCATGCTCAATATGGTGTGTATCTGAAGGTACCGAATAAGACCAGGTGGAATTCCACCTTTGATGCGTTGAAGCAACTACATGAGCTCCTGTCAACTGTGCCACTAAAAATGCATGCCATAATGGACCGCTGCTCCTTGTCCAAGATCACAGCTGCTGAGATTGAAGTGGTACAGGAATACAGAGAGATTATGGAGCCACTAGCCCAGTCCCTAGATATCCTGCAACGGGAGAACGGCATGTTCATGGGGTATTTGCTACCAACGCTCTGCAATCTGGACCGCAAGTTAGAAGGACTGGAAAACAAACCTGAGAGGTACACATACTGTTTTCAGCTGCTAAGAGGTGTGCGCGAAGCCCTAAGAAAGCGGTTTGCAGCTATCTGGGAGGACAAGAGGCTTCTTCTGGCAGCCTGCCTACACCCTCGCTTCAAACTAGATTGGCTGGAATCGTGTCAGGCCACCACCCATACCAACAAGTAAGAACATTAGGGAAGCCCTTTGGATGGATTACTCCAAGGGAAATGTTGTCTCAAGGGAGGCATCAGAGGGCTTAAGGTGGTAGGCAGGGGCTGGGCCTTTTCTTCCTGGGGCTCCTCATCACAACCTTGGGTTGCTGCAGGTAATCCTTAAGGGTCTGCTGTGCTGCCCCATGAGTGTGGTGACTTGGTCACCTTCCTACCTTCCATGTCATCATCCACAGGCTCAGGCTGGACCCTGAACCAGGGTACATGACAAGCATCAGGAAATGAAGAGCAAATGATGGTTTCCTAACATATATGTGTTAACATATCCTCTCTCTTTCTTAGATACACAATGGAAGCCTTGTTGAAAGCTGAAATAAAGATGGGTGTACTTAATGAGGACAGTGATCAGTCTTCAGATAAAGACCAGGAAGGAGATGACTTAGAAGATGACTTCTTTAACTTTCTGCCCCAGGGCAAGAAGTCAGCAGTGGACACTGCTGAGGAGGAACTGGTGAGGTACCTGAGGTCTCCCAGCAGGGAAGTGTCATCACTCCATGGCTTTCCACGTGTGCTGCGGTGTTTTTTGCAGCACAACACAGGCATGCCTTCAAGCGCCGCAGTAGAACGCCTGTTCAGTACTGGTGGCAACATAATGACTGTAAAAAGACATTCCTTGTCTGACATGCTCTTTGAGCATCTTGTTCTTTTGAGACATAACAGAAACATATTATAAAAGCATTTCAAGTGTAAAATTTGATTTCAAGAGTTGGGGTATCATCATTGCTTGGGGGGATGTGAGATTCTGTTATGCCGTTATGTTAATCTTCAAGTGTTGGGGTATCTTCATTGCTTGGGGGGCTGTGAGATTCTGTTATGCCATTATGTTAATCTTACAGATAAAATTTTTTATTCTACTACCCCCTGTGTGTGTGTGTTTATTTTTAATATTGTTTTAGGCTTCTTAGATGTGCAGCAGCCAAGGCCAGCACCTTGTAGGAGTTTTTTTAAAAAAGTAACTGAAATGTAATTGTAGCGATTACGTTTGAGAAAAAGTAAAGTAATCAGTTACTTTCAGAGCAATCGTAACTGTAACGGTAATTACTACTTTTTTGGGCCAAGTAATTGTAACTGTAATTTATTACTTTTTAAAGGTAATCTTCCAAGCTCTGGCTGATGGAACACCTCTCCTGACACGAACCCACCCGTACACTACACTCAACATCAAAGGCCCTCCTCCAGGTGCCTACTCCGAGGGAAGCTCGGAGGATGGCAACAAGGGAGAGGGCCTTCTCTGCCCCCCAAATTATGGAATGATCTTCATGATGAGGTGCGCCTGGCGCTAACACTGTTATCTTTTCGGCACCAGGTCAAGACTTTCCTCTTCTCCCAGGCATTTTAGCATGTGTTCTTAAATTGCTTTTTAAATTTTTGTTTTTAAATGTGTATATCTGTTTTTAATGTTTTTCATTATTGTAAACTGCCCAGAGAGCTTCGGCTATGGGGCGGTATACAAATGCAATAAATAAATAATAAAAAAAAAATATGGAAAACTAAACAATGGCCCACAGACTGGAAGCATTCAATATATATCCCCAAAAAAGGGGATCCCAGGGAATGCAGTAATTATTGAACTATTGCTTTAATATCCCATGCAAGTAAAGTAATGCTCGAGATTCTACAACAAAGGCTCTTACCATATATGGAGCGAGAAATGCTAGATGTCCAAGCTGGATTTAGAAAGGGAAGAGGTACCACAGATCATATCGCAATCTTATGTTGGATAATGGAACGGACCAAGGGATTTCAGAAGAAAATCACCCTGTGCTTTATAGATTACAGCAAAGCCTTTGACTGTGTAGATCATGAAAAACTATGGAATACTTTAAAAGAAATGGGGGTGCCACAGCATCTGATTGTCCTGATGCACAACCTATACTCTGCACAAGAGGCTACTGTAAGGACAGAATATGGAGACCAATTGGTTCCCAATCGGAAAGGGTGTGAGACAGGGGTGTATTTTATCACCCTATTTGTTTAATCTATACGCAGAACATATAGGGAAAGTAGGATTGGACCAAGATAAAGGAGGTGTGAAAATTGGAGGGAGAAATATCCATAATTTAAGATATGCAAACAATACCATACTACTAGCAGAAACCAGTAATTATTTGAAACAAATGCTGATGAAAGTTAAAGAGGAAAGCACAAAAGCAGGACGACAGCTGAACGTCAAAAAGGCTAAAGTAATGACAACAGAAGATTTATGTAACTTTAAAGTTGACAATGAGGACATTGAACTTGTCAAGGATTATCAATACCTTGGCACAGTCATTAACCAAAATGAAGACAATAGTCAAGAAATTAAAAGGAGGCTAGGACTGGGGAGGGAAGCTATGAGGGAATTAGAAAAGTCCTCAAATGCAAAGATGTATCACTGAACACTAAAGTCAGGATCATTCAGACCATGGTATTCCCGATCTCCATGTATGGATGTGAAAGTTGGACAGTGAAAAAAGCGGATAAGAGAAAAATCAACTCATTTGAAATGTGGTGTTGGAGGAGAGCTTTGTGAATACCTTGGACTGCGAACAGACAAATAATTGGGTGTTAGAACAAATTAAACCAGAACTATCACTAGAAGCTAAAAAGATGAAACTGAGGTTATCATACTTTGGACACATCATGAGAAGACATGATTCACTAGAAAAGACAATAATGCTGGGAAAACAGCAGGGAGTAGAAAAAGAGGAAGGCCAAACAAGATATGGCTTGATTCCATAAAGGAAGCCACAGACCTGAACTTACAAGATCTGAACAGGGTGGTTCACAACAGATGCTGTTGGAGGTCGCTGATTCATAGGGTTACCATAAGTCATAATCGACTTGAAGGCACATCTCAACAACAATGTTAAAAAGTTGGGGCTTGGCATTCCAGGCAGGGTGTTGCCAACCTTGCTTGGATATCTTTGTAGAAGATCCCTAGTCAAGCTTTACCAAAACATATCTACTGAGAAGTAAGTCCTATTGAGATGTATGGGGCTTAGTAAGTGTGTGTTTAGAATTGCAGGCTTCAGGGGCATCTATCTTTTCTCCTGAGTGCTCCCATCTAACATCTCCAAACTAGGCTCCTTTCTTCTTACAATGGCCTTCTGGTGACTGGGCTGGCCTGAGGGCACTTAAACCCTTCTTGCCAGAAACAAGTAGGCTAGATTAAATGTTCCCTACCCAAGCTCCATCTTTTAGCTAAGATTTCTATCTTAATTTCCAATTAGAGAAATGTTTTTGTTTGAATTGTATGCTCTAAGCAACTGTGGTTGATGCTTAATGTATCATGCTTAATCACTAAGGCCCACCCTTTGATATCATTGTCCCTGTGACATCACTATGCCCTGCCCCTTTGACATCACTACAGCGCCCCCTGTGACATCACTATGACCTGCCCCCATGACATCACTGGGGCCCGCCCCTGAAATATCAGGGTTTGGGATGCTTCTGACCTGGCAATCCTAAACTGACCTAGCCCTGCTTATGGCTTTATTTTATTATTATTTTTATATCGTGCTTACAGTATTTATTAGTACTTCAAGTACTAATACAAGTGCCTGGTAATGTTGCCTCATAGTAAAGCTGTGTTCCACTGATTTTTATCTTGTGCAAATGATATCAATGACATGAAAGTGGAAATTCTTTTTAATTTCAGGTGGAAATCCATTTCAACATTTTAAAATGTTTTCAAAACATACTTTAAAGCTAAATGAGGGAAGATCATTTTTGTACTCATAGACTACCTGTAGAACCTTTGAAAGAAGGTTAGAGAAACTTGCTTTTTGTAGCCTAGCTCACTGCAGACAGTACATTCAAAAAATGCACCCAGTGAGCTCAACTAGGCGCCCCCAGCTCATCCACCTCTAAGGCCATTACCTAAGAGACAATATAATTTATGCAGAAACCATTAGGGAAACATTTCAGTCTCCCTGGACAGTCTATTGCAGCAGAGATAGTCTTTCTCCAAAACAATGATTTCAAAGGGATTTCAGAATGAGACAGCTGAATTGAAAGAAATCCTGAAGTTTGATTCTATTTGTTTGGGCCCAAATGGAGACAATGCTGTCCTCTTCCTATTCAGGTGTTAATTTACTCAGCCATTCTAAGATGTTATCACCAGTAACTATTTGAATTGTCACTCTGGCTTATTTTGCATACATTTAAACTCTAATTAAATGTAATTGTGAAATCTATACTTTTTAAGTCCATTCATATGTTAATATTTTAAATTATCAGTCACCTTGGGTGCCTTGGCAGGAAGGTATAATTCCAGAAAGGCAAGCCCACATTTTATCATTTTCCCCTTATGCACATGTGTATGTATATTTGCCAATTTAGGATAACACTTAATGAATCCAGTGAAATTGATTCTAGGTCATGACAGTTTATGCCATAATAAATCTTGTTAGTCTTTAAGATTGTACAAGACCCTTTGCTGCTTTTGCTACAATGGACTACCAGGGTTACTCCTCCAGAAATAATTACAGAACTGAGCTTCTAGTCCCATCACACAAAAACCCACTTCCGTTTTTCTTCCCAAGCATTCATTATCTCAGCCATCTAATTGGAGGAGGGGAGGTTTTTTGTTATTACTTAAACAATTAGGAGTTAGATCTTACTGATCTTTACTGATCTACTGCAAATCACTCAGAGATCTACTAGTAGTTTTCCAGTCTACCTTCTTACCATCCCTTCTCTATCCATGACACTACACTGGCTCTCTCATTTATTTGAAATTTTAAATTTCAAACACATCCAAAGGAGCATATTCTTCTGAAGGCATTTGTTGTTGTTATGTGCCTTCAAGTAGATTACAACATATGGCAATCCTATGAATCAGCGACCTCCAGCAACTCATTTGTCATGAGTCATCCTGTTCAGATCTTGTAAGTTCAGGTCTGTGGCTTCCTTTATGGAATCAATCCATTTCTTGTTCGGTCTTCCTCTTTTTCTACTCCCTTCTACTCCTTTCTGAAGGCATAGATAAAAAAAAGACTTAATGTTTGTTTGTTTTTAAATTTATACCCCACCCTTTCTCCCAAAAAGAACAGGGTATGGGCTTCTGCACACCCACTTGGGATCCCCCCTTCACAACATCTCCTTGTGCTCCAAGCCACTGTTGAAGTACTAGAGATTCTCCAAGGCAGCATCTAATGCAGTGTGAAGAATTCAATTTAGAAACTTACATCAGGATATACCTTTATATATATGCAGGTTCATTAGGAGTGTCCACAGGTCTTTGGTTCCTAGCCATGATAAATATTACAAAAGATGTATTAGAAACAATCACATCAAATACAAGTGATGGGTCCATTATTGTCCATCTATTCACTTATTTCTAAGTTTCAGCAATACAACATTCATATCTATAACATAAATCACCTTAAATTCTATGTATCCTAATCCTCATCATTTTTATCCCCCCAAATCATTCATATTAATGATAATACTAACAAGTGGGGCAAACAATTGATGACTGCATAAATAGTGGGCTCTTCTTCCTCCCCCCAAGTCCTTTTCCATTCCTCCAGTGTGTGTCATCATCTGTATGTGGTTAGCTTGAGAATGTCTATTTTATCATTTAGTTACCTGTTTGAATTGTAAGGGGCTGTTGTTTGATGTGCCTTCACTTTAATGTAAAGTACACCCTTACTAGGTTAATGATCATGAGCTGTCATCCCAGTCACTTTGAAAAGGTGGCAGTGATGAATGGAGCCAGCAGCCCTGAGGGAGGTTGATCACTGAATGCACACTGACATTTATTTAAGCTGGGCTTGATAATGGGCCTGTATTTGAGATGGGATGTTTCTAGTCACTCTTTGGATAGCAGACATTCCCTGGGATGATGTCCCCTATATATGAAAAGACTGGTGTATGTTCTGACATCTGCTCTTACATGGGTTTCCCTAATGTTTGGGAGGTAAACGAAAACGGATTGCCTTCAAGTTGATCCCGACTTATGGCGACCCTACAAATAGGGTTTTCATGGTAAACAGTATTCAGAGGTGGCTTTACCATTGCCTTCCTCTGAGTCTGAGAGGCAATGACTGGCCCAAGGTCACCCAGTGAGCTTCGTAGCTGTGTGGGGATTCGAACCCTGGTCTCCCCGGTCATAGTCCAGCACCTTAACCACTATACCACACTGGCTCTCAAGGAGGAAAAGCCTACGGCACCTGGTATTCCCAGGCCATCTCCCATCCAAGTACTAACCAGGTCTGACCCAGCTTAGCTTCTGAGATCAGACGAGATAGTGCATGTTCAGGGTAGTATGGGCGTAGACGTTTGGGAGGTAAGAAGATTTTTAAAGAAAAGTTCTGCTAGATCAGACCAAAGGCCCAACTTGTCCAGCATTCTCTTCTGAAAGTGGCCAGCCAGGTGCTTTTCAGGAGCACCAGAAGACGGATATGAGAGCAATAGCACTATCCTGCTCATGTTCCCCAACAACTGATGTTCTGAGGCACACATCCTCTTAATACAGAGGGTAAGATATAACCATCATGACTAGTAGCCATTGATCTTATCCTCCATGAATTTGTTTCCCTTTTAAAACCATCCACGTTGATGGCCATCACTCCATCCTGTGATATTAATTTCCATAGTTCAAAGTTGCTTCCAGGCAACCTGTTTATTAAGCATTCATCCACTTTCCAGTGCATTTTTCTGTCATTTTCCTTATTGCAAAAAGTCCAAACATTTGGGGAAGTGAGTTTGTTGTGTGAGACCTCCTAATCAACTAATTGTGCGACCTAAAATTGCTGGTATGTTATTGAATCCCAGCTGAAAATAATGAGTCTGGAAGTCTCCTATGTTGTGTGAAAAAGTACTTCGTTTTTCAGTCCTGAACCTGCCACCTTTATGACATGATTCTGCTATTCACAAGTGCTCCCTAAGTGGGATCACAAGTGGAAGTGGCTGTCACACTGCAGTCTGCACATGTGAAGGGGTCTCAGACACCAAATCATTTAGGCTGGTTAAAGTGGGATCTAGAGCATAATGATGCCAGTTTAATACTATGACTATACAATAATTCTAACACAATACTATAAATCTGGCTATGTAACATCACACTGGACTATCCGCATAATTTCTTTACAGACAATCCTGCAAGTAGGCTAAAACAAGGATTTACGCAGATAGACTTACATAACTTTTTTTCATGTGTGATGCACATGAAATTGCTTCAGTGAAGTCACCCTGTAAGAATTTACTAAATAGACAATAGTCACTTCTGAAATAGAACATAAGAAGATCTCTTCTGGATCAGATGCCAGTGGTCCATCTAGTCTAGCATTCTTGTTCCCATAGTGGCCAGATTCTAGATTTGGCCTTGATCAAGCATCCACATACAGTGTAATTGTATACCAATCTAATAGGTATGGGTTTATTCAATGGGTTCAGTATCTGGTTTTTACCATGTATGTACTCAGACTGTGCTAAATATTGGAGTAGCTTGTGAACTATTCCTCATAGCCTGTAATCACACTTACGTAAGAGTAAGTCCCATGGGTCAATGGGACTTATTTCTGAGTAGACATCCATAGGATTACACTGTAGTTTGACATTATTTTCAGTCATCATATTTGAGAACTTTACCTCAGAGCACTGCTAGTGTTTGCTGAAATTTGAATCTTTAAACAAATATTAACATTTCAGGAATGAAATATGTGACAATAAAAATGCATTTATTTCATTAAAAAATGAGCTCCCAGGGTGTAGGTAAATATGCATGCTAAATGTTCCAAATATTCTCTGGTTGATCATCCACCTCCTTGGAAGAGTATGATTTTCTTCTGTCCAATGTATTGTGTTAAACAAATTTCAGTTATCCAGCTCTCTAGGTCATTTAAAGGTAACTGGTTCCTTTCCTTTCATAACAGTTCAATACCAATGCAACTTTATGAACATAATGACATATTTTCTTTTCTTTATTTTCCCCCCACCAAGCTATTTTAGCGTAGGAAACTGTTTAGATCAGGGTAGGGGCAGCATTTCTCTCTGGGCAAGCTTCTGACAGCCACATGCCAGCTATGGGTGGAACCAGAGGCAAAAGTAGGTAGAGCAACAAATGTAAGTTTTACTTTGGTACAGTTTCCACACACACACTAGCTAGTTTCCCCCCCCACACACACACACACCCTCTCTCTAGGTCCATCCAGACAAGCAAGCAGCAATGTGTTCAAGGACACATTCCAGCTAGGCAAAAAATCTTGGGGTGCAAATCAGGGGCAGTGAGTGGTGTGGTTTGGGGAGAGGGAGTGTGGCCTGGGGAGCGTTCCAAGAGCCAAATAGAGAGAAATGGAGGGCCACATTTGGCTTCCAGGCCAGAGGATCCCTACCCCTGATTTAGATGGCTTAATGAGACTAATCCCATGTTTTCTTCTATGAAGAAAATGTTCAGAAGTTATCTGACATCCATTATATTTATTTTTGTACAGACTGTTCTTTCTTCAAGGTTTTTTTGGGGTGTGTATGGGAGAAATCCTATTTTGTTTTTTAAAAAAGTTAAAGAAACTGCCCTACAGTGAAAGAAAGACACATTACGCGACCTCTTTTATTGGGTGGCCATCTTCTGTTGATATAAGAGCATTCACTTAACATGCTGGGAAGGAAACTGCTATGGAGTTTTGTGTACAGGGTGTATGTTTAATTTATTGAGTGAGAAAGAAAGAGACTCCTAATCAGAGGCAGAGAGATAACAGTATGGCAGTGAGAGGAAGGAGTATAGTTGGAAGGACTTAGAGGTCTTTAGCCCTTTGTGGAAACTTTCTGTCATCATCACCAGGCAGTATGAATATCAAAGATGAGAGCAGAAACTAAAAATGGCTTTTGTCATTCAGCTGACTGCAGGCACTTAAGCTGTGACTGGCAAGATGTTGCAGTAGGACTTGGGAGTTTACAGACTGGGAATGCTGATGCTTTAGGGTTCAGAGCACTGAGGACCCAAGATAAACAAATCTGCTGGTGAGAGTGACTAGTGTTAGGTCAGGCTAAGGGTCACTGAAAGGTCAAGCTGCCTCAGATCTGGATATTTTGGTTGTCTGTTTACCCGCTAGGCAAAGACAGGAGGTGCTGTGAAACACACCCTGATCCTCATACTCATGGTTGTAGAAAGTCTGGTGGAGGCGGACAGGGAGAGAGAAAATAATATTGGAAAGCTCTTGTTGTCAGAAAGCGCATAAAGGCCCATAGTCCATTAGAGCCTCTTACAGCATGAACTATGATAGGCAAGTGCCTCTTTTAACCAGATGTATGAAATACTTTCAGAAGGCAGAAGGTTTAGGTACCCATAGACTCAGCATCCTATAAGAGGACACACACACACACAGAGGAAAAGTGTTAAATATGAGCAGAACAAATCATCTACACAATTGTTGGAGCATTCCAGAATTAATGTTGAAATAAATAGATCAGGTACTGCAAATGAGTCATACCAAAGTAGCACTGTAAGATGGAATGGTATGAGGGATGGGCATAAATTTACGTAATGAAGAGTGGCTACATCTTTAATGTGCATTTTTATTCACCTGATAAGTCTCACGTGTTAAAACAGGAATGTGATTATACATCAACAAAATGTATAAAATAAAATATTAATATTAAAATAAATAATTAAATATTAATAGTAGTGATAATTTCTATAATAGACCAAATCTTTGATATTCTGGACATTCCAAGTTCATTTGTCTAATCAATAAAGGCATAGAATAATATATAGGCACAGGATCATAAGCGGTACCACAATGTTAAAATAGAACAGTAGAAAATTCAACCATGATTAGGGCTGTTTCTTATGTTACTTTTCCCCCCTGAAATGGAAAAAAATCCATATAGGAAAAGTGTGATCCTGTCACCAGAAGGGCAGTGGGAGTGCTTATTTTGCTATGCATCCACAATCCTCTGTAGGCTGGGAAATAAGGGTATGCAATTCTGGTTTAAAAAATATAAATAAATATTGTTTGTTTTCTACAGCATCATTATTTAAATATAGCCGTATTCTCCATCAAGGCAAAATTTGCTGGGAATTGTCAACCCAGATCTAACTAAATTAATATTAATTTTTATGGAAAGTGTGGAGGCTAAATAAAAGTTTTGTTGCCACTAACTCTACATAATGTAAGTTATACAAAGTAAGGAAACAACCAATTTTTTGCTGCTCTAAAGAATGTGAACTCACAGAAATTAAGTACTGAAAACATTATGTGAAAAAGAAATTAATGGGTATTGCAATTGTGATCTTAACATCCTCAGATGCTGATCTAGATATCTGTATCTCTTATAGTGGTCTCCACCTATTTAAATGGAGGGATATATTCCACATATGTGAAATAATGCATTCCTATATCAACTCATCCACTGAAATTATTATAGAAGCTATTTAGGGCATCCGTGCCTTCATAAAGCTTCCACATCTGGAACAAATCATTCGTCAGAGCATACATTTGTTGTTGTTGATTATGATACTAATAAATTATGGCACCAAGTATTTTTGTAAGGTTTAGACCCTCTCAAGAGAGTACTCTCTCTTGTGTGTGTGTGAGAGAGAGAGATGAGGAGCTCACTGAAAGATAGAATGCTAGCTAAGGAAGGGCTTTGTAGGCCAGACTCCTTAGCTTGATGCAGGAAAACCAGAGCTACAGCATCCCCAACAGCTTCTGTTTGAAGACATCAAGTGAGAGAGAGCCCACCACCCATCCAGGTTAGGGGTTCCCAAGCTGTGGTCTGTGTTCCACCAAGGGTCCACAAGCTTCATTCAGGTAGTCCACAACATGTCTGTAAAAATACAATTCAAACAATTAAAACCATATAGGACCTAGCATAGCGCATTACAATTGCTACAACTGGCCGAAAAATCATTTAGTGGTCTGTGATGTTCCTGTATTAATGTATATATGGTAAGTGCTATTTGTATAGAAGATACATGGTAAGTGGAATGAAAGAGGAGGGGGGAGTAAATGAGTAGTAGAATGCTGGATGATTGGCTGAGTGATTGAATGGCTGGGAGTATAAGGGGTGGAGAATCTGTGGTGAATCTGGGTGGACGTTGCTGGGTTGTTTGAGAAGTGTTTGGTGGTGTTTGGAGGTCCATGTCAGGAGCGTGTGGAGAAAGAGAGAGTGGGAGTTCTAGTTCATGATAAGTCAAGTATCACAGAAATAGATGAAACCATATGCTTAAGTACCATTAGAATAGTAATCTTGTTATCTCTGTTATTTAATAAAAACTATATTTGGTTTACCAAAGGCCTGATCCTTGGCTGGGGTTTCACAGACCAGAAGGGAGGGTAAGGTAATGACCAAGGCTGAAGGGAAACAGTAACAAATGGTGGCAGAGGTGAAGAGGAGATTATAACATTCATAAGTATTCAGAGCAACCCTGAGTTATGAGTTATCTGCAGTGATACAAGGGGGTTGGGGACAGCTTAAGCACGCAGTCACAGAGGTAACCTGATTGAGAGAGACTCAGGCAGAGTCTCTGGGGATACTGGTTATAGGACGTGACTGGTGGTGCTGCCTAGCAGGGGGATCTGGTGAGGTCTATGCTAGAGCGGAGAGAGAAACCATAAAAAAGGACAGTCCGGACTGGTGGAGTCCCTGGTGGTGCCTAGTGACAGGCAGTAGCCACAAGCAGGTAGGAACCTGACAGGGAGAGCCAGGGAAGGGCATCACATGGTCTACCAAGACCCTCAGCAATTTTCCGTGGGTAAAAAGGTTTGGGACCATGGCTCAGTTGTCAAACTGTTCTTACCATCAAGATGTTTCTCCTAACCTTGAATGAAAATCTACCCTCCTGTAACTTAAGCCCACTAGATCCACTCCTGTCCTGTACTTACACTTGGTGTACTATAATTCCAATACTTTCTAGCTATGATTCCCTGGAAGATTCTAGGAAGCAAGGAGAGTTACCTTCAGCGTACCTCAGAGATTAGCTTGTAAAACAAGTGCAGTCAGCAGAAGGGAGATTCCCCATAGAGTAGTTTACCAAGTATCTGCAAACATTTAGATACATAAAACTACAGCTGTCGGCTTAAAAACCATTGTCTCTTTAGTGACACTTTTCTCTGAAAGTTACTTGCCAGAGGACAATATTGACCAAACAAATTAATTCCAGAAAAAGTTGTAAGTCTCCCTCCGTGTTCTTCCCTGTACCATGAAAGGCGTGGTAGTGTTTATTTAAAGCAACTTGAATATAATTTCCACTATTTGAAGTTAAAAGTTAGGAGAGTCTGACTTCAAAACAACTGGAAGAATGGCAAATTTGACTTCATGTTGGTGTTATCTACAGCAAAAGAGCAGGAAGCATAGCAGAGATGGTAGATTCTTTACTCAGGCTGGAGAGAACTAGCCTTTTTTTGTCTCAGGGTATCTTCTCAGTCGCCTATCTTTACCATGACGATTGAGAGTTCATTCTTGTAACATGCTTTTCCTGCTGCAGAATGATATCTTGTTGTCATCCAAAATTAAAAAACATGGTCTCTTCCAATAAGCTCTATCGCAGTTCCTGATAAGTCAGCTATTCTAACTTTTGCAGAGGCCAGATACCTTTTTTGAGGCATTCACATACAGGCTAGATTGGAGATTGTCCCATGAAAAGATAAAGGGGTAGTTTCTTATGTTCCTATGAAAGCAAGAGAAGGAGGGAGAGATTAAAAGAGATCTGAGCAAATTCTCTGACGGCAAATTTTTGAAAAGAAAATAGTCAAAGAACTAAAACGTTGGAGAGGTTTTGTGATGGATAACTTTTTCAAAAAGAAATTCCTTTTAAAAAATTATATTGCTTCCTAGCATGATTGCGAACAACAAGGCCAATAACACTGTTTTGATTCATGCCTATCAGAAACTGTGGCAGGAAGCTGCCTCCACCACAATAACCCCAAACTCCACCTTATGTCAACAAGCCATTGAAACAGAAGGCTACAAGGCCTTTGCACAGCCTGGTATTGTACACCCTAACCAATCCACATGTTACGTAGAAAGGAAAACACTGTGACGGCTCTTTTCCGATGGCAAGCAGATTAGCCATCGCTCCACTGTTTCCCCCTTCACTTCTCTTTCATTTTACTTATAACACAATGAGGTTTGTTATAGCCTTCTATTTGAGTTTACTTTTTTTGCTTTGCTGCAGCCATTCTGAGCTGGGATGTGGGCCGACTTCGCTATTCTTATTAGTGTGGTTAAGAAAATGTTGAGCCGTTTGGAGTTGATGGATGGTTTTATTATTTAAACTTAGTTTCTGTCTTCCTTTGTAATTTCAGCACTAAGAAACACAATGGAAGGAACTGGCACTAAATATTGAGTAGGGAATCTGTCTGTAGCACCAAAACACTGAATTTAAGCAGGATGTAGGAACTGAACATGTGGCTTATTTGGGCCAATATTATTACTTTGAAACATTGTTTGGAGAAAACAATTATTTTTGCCTCACTCATCACTAGGCAATATTTAGTGACAGCCAGGCAAATGTTTTTTAGGTATGCAACAAAAGGCAGTCTCCCTACTACTGTATATTTTGAACAGGTGTACTTTTTAAAAAACAGAACAAAACAGAATACAATCATGTGCTAAAATTCTCAATAATCTGTACCTTGGATTGCTAAAAATAAATTAAAACAAAATGGCTTATATAACAGATCCTACACCAGATACTGTGTAAAGCTGCTGTTATATTTTCAGACTTGTTTTTTTAAAAAAAGTCAAATTAATACCAGGTAAACTTAGATGAGCCAAGTTTTTGCTCTCTCCCCCACTGCATAGGGAGGGACAGTACAGGAGAGACAGTGCAAGAGGCATCAACCATCTGTAGAAGTTATTGTATAACTACTAATGCTGCAATCCTATGCACTCTTCCTTGGGAGCAAGTCCCATGGAGCACAGTGGGACTTATTTCTGATGAAATAATTAGGCAGTATTATTAAACTGAATCTGAACAGACTTTCTGCTATATGTGTATTGTCAGATGAGAAATGTCTAAAATAAGAAATTACAAGAGTTGCTGCTTAGTTTTCACAAGGAATGTCAGATAAGACACTTGCCTGAGCAGTTTTGTACAAATTCAAAAACACTTCCAGACAGGTGTCCAGTTAGAGGTTTTAAATATTTGAAATGTTTTGCATCTGACTGAACAAAGCTAAAACTCTGAAATTTCCAGTTTTTTGTTCAGCTGAGTTTTATAAAATAGCATCGCTCTGAATTTAAAGACATCTATTATATTTATGGAGCATTGGTGTTTCAGAAGAGGCATTCTTAGGTAAATTGGGAGTTTTAACATAAGGAACATCTGTAAATTTTCTTTCTTTCTTTCTTTCTTTCTTTCTTTCTTTCTTTCTTTCTTTCTTTCTTTCTTTCTTTCTTTCTTTCTTTCTTTCTTTCTTTCGAATGTGCAGAGCCAGTAGGGAAATTTTGCAGGGTAAAAGTATATAATCCATTCCCAAACTGAATTGCCTGTGTGTCATAAAGGTGAATGTGAAAAGGAAAAGCAATTATCTAGCTAACGTTTTCTCCTTTGGTGAAATCAGACATTCATTAAAAAAAAAAACCAAAGAGGGATATTTTACAAAGGAAGTGTGGAAAATTCAACTGAATGAGTTGTTTTTTTCACAGATGCTCTAAAAACGTATGCCTGAAAACTGAAGACACCATACCCATCTACACTATACAGTTAAATAGTATAATATCACTTTTAAGAGTCATGGCTTCCCCAAAGAGTCCTGGGAACTGTAGTGTGTTAAGGGTGCTGATAGTTGTTAGGAGATCCCTATTCCCCTCACAAAGTGACAATTCCCAGAGTACCCTGGGAAGAGGAATTGACTGTTAAACCACTCTGAGAACTGTAGCTCTGTGAGGGAAATAAGAGTCTTCCAACAGCTCTCAGCACCCTTCACACTACACTTCACAGGATTCTTTGAATCGATGACTACTTAAGGTGGTATGATGCTGCTTTAAATATATAGTGCAGATGGGGCCACTATCTGTTGCCCAACAAGTTTTTACTTTAAAATCAGGCAAATATATGATTCTGTCTAAATAATATTTTTGAAAGACTTCTAACGTGCTTCCTGTCTTACACTCTTATACAGCAAAATGACCTATATTTAAATAAAGATGTTGCATAATTTGACTCCTGCTGCTTGTTATCTGCAAGGTCAAAAGCAAAGCACAGTTTGTGTTTATAAATGTTAATGCTCATTCAGTTTTAATACAAGGCTAGAAATGTATAAAAACTGCATGTACCGTGTTTTTCTGACTAAATTCAAGAGAACAATTTTCTAATGCCAGTAAAGACTGTTTCTGAAATACTAGAAGATGAATACAAAATTACCTCCATTTTAATGACTAGAGTGCTAGTAGCTATGTTGTTCTCACAAAATGAGAAACACAGAGGAACAATCCCACACAGGGGTGAAGCACCAGTAGTCAATTGATTTTATGTTATGCGTGCTTAATCTTGTGTTGGATTGTAGACAGGCTGTTTCCAGCTGGAAGATGCTTTGGTATCAAGTGCCCTGGTTTTATCCACATGACATCTGCAAGCCACCTGCAATTTTTGTGCTGAACCTATAAGGCCAAGTGGCAGACCAAGTGGTCAACACAGGTGTCCCTTCGCTTCAGGATGGTAGACACTTTGTTGTTTTTGTTATGTGTCTTCAAGTCGACTACGACTTATGGCGACCCTATGAATCAGCGACCTCCAACAGCGTCATGAACCACCCTGTTCAGATCTTGTAAGTTCGGGTCTGTGGCTTCCTTTATGGAATCAATCCATCTCTTGTTTGGCCTTCCTCTTTTTCTACTCCCTTCTGTTTTTCTCAGCATTATGGTCTTTTCTAGTGAATTCTGTCTTCTCATGATGTGTCCAAAGTATGATAACCTCAGTTTCATAATTTTAGCTTCAAGTGATAGTTCTGGTTTAATTTGTTCTAACACCCAGTTATTTGTCTTTTTCGCGGTCCATGGTATGTGCAAAGCTCTCCTCTAACACCACATTTCAAATGCGTTGATTTTTCTCTTATCAGCTTTTTTCACTGTCCAACTTTCATATCCATACATAGAGATCGGGAATACCATGGTCTGAATGATCCTGACTTTAGTGCTCAGTGATACATCTTTGCATTTGAGGACCTTTTCTAGTTCTCTCATAGCTTATAACTAGCTCCCTTCTTTATTATTTTTTTAAAAAATCAAACTTGGATGTGAATTGTTGACTTCTTTGAGGGTAAACAATTGAGTAGGCTGTTGAAAGCTGCACAGTAGCTTCAAGGCTACTTTATCATCACTCCTTTTCTAGATCTCTCCCAGCCTCCCTCTTATCATACTGAAACAGAAGTTGTGGCTTCCATAAGCCAGTATGGTGTAAATCAAACTAGGAAAGGGTAGACGGAGGTTTGAATCCCCACTCAACCATGAAGTTCACTGGGTGATCTTCGAGCAGTAACTCTCTCACCCTAAACTACCTTACAGGGTTGTTGTTAGGAGAAAATGTGGGATGAACTATATATGGGCTTCTTGGAAGAAAGGGAGAATATAAACGTAAAAAAGAAAAAAAATTATCTTTTTCTATAATCATCATAAGAACATAAGAAGAGCCTGCTGGATCAGGCCAGTGGCCCATCTAGTCCAGCATCCTGTTCTCACAGTGGCCAACCAGGTGCCTGGGGAAAGCCCGCAAGCAGGACCCGAGTGCAAGAACACTCTCCCCACCTGAAGCTTCCAGCAACTGGTTTTCAGAAGCATGCTGCCTCTGACTAGGGTGGCAGAGCACAGCAATCATGGCTAGTAGCCATTGATAGCCCTGTCCTCCATGAATTTGTCTAATCTTCTTTTAAAGCCATCCAAGCTGGTGGCCATTACTGCATCTTGTGGGAGCAAATTCCATAGTTTAACTATGCGCTGAGTAAAGAAGTACTTCCTTTTGTCTGTCCTGAATCTTCCAACATTCAGCTTCTTTGAATGTCCACGAGTTCTAGTATTATGAGAGAGGGAGAAGAACTTTTCTCTATCCACTTTCTCAATGCCATGCATAATTTTATACACTTCTATCATGTCTCCTCTGACCCGCCTTTTCCCTAAACTAAAAAGCCCCAAATGCTGCAACCTTTCCTCGTAAGGGAGTCGCTCCATCCCCTTGATCATTCTGGTTGCCCTCTTCTGAACCTTTTCCAACTCTATAATATCCTTTTTGAGATGAGGCGACCAGAACTGAACACAGTATTCCAAATGCGGCCGCACCATAGATTTATACAACGGCATTATGATATCGGCTGTTTTATTTTCAATACCTTTCCTAATTATCGCTAGCATGGAATTTGCCTTTTTCACAGCTGCCGCACACTGGGTCGACATTTTCATCGTGCTGTCCACTACAACCCCGAGGTCTCTCTCCTGGTCAGTCATCGCCAGTTCAGACCCCATGAGCGTATATGTGAAATTAAGATTTTTTGCTCCAATATGCATAATTTTACACTTGTTTATACTGAATTGCATTTGCCATTTTTCCACCCATTCACTCAGTTTGGAGAGGTCTTTTTGGAGCTCTTCGCAATCCCTTTTTGTTTTAACAACCCTGAACAATTTAGTGTCGTCAGCAAACTTGGCCACTTCACTGCTCACTCCTAATTCTAGGTCATTAATGAACAAGTTGAAAAGTACAGGTCCCAATACCGATCCTTGAGGGACTCCACTTTCTACAGCCCTCCATTGGAAGAACTGTCCGTTTATTCCTACTCTCTGCTTTCTGCTTCTTAACCAATTCCTTATCCACAAGAGGACCTCTCCTCTTATTCCATGACTGCTAAGCTTCCTCAGAAGTCTTTGGTGAGGTACCTTGTCAAACGCTTTTTGAAAGTCTAAGTACACTATGTCCACTGGATCACCTCTATCTATATGCTTGTTGACACTCTCAAAGAATTCTAATAGGTTACTGAGACAGGACTTTCCCTTGCAGAAGCCATGCTGGCTCTGCTTCAGCAAGGCTTGTTCTTCTATGTGCTTAGTTAATCTAGCTTTAATAATACTTTCTACCAGTTTTCCAGAGACAGAAGTTAAGCTAACTGGCCTGTAATTTCCGGGATCTCCTCTGGATCCCTTTTTGAAGATTGGCATTACATTTGCCACTTTCCAGTCCTCAGGCACGGAGGAGGACCCGAGGGACAAGTTACATATTTTAGTTAGCAGATCAGCAATTTCACCTTTGAGTTCTTTGAGAACTCTCGGGTGGATGCCATCAGGGCCCAGTGATTTCTCAGTTTTTATATTGTCCATTAAGCCTAGAACTTCCTCTCTCGTTACCACTATTTGTCTCAGTTCCTCAGAATCCCTTCCTGCAAATGTTAGTTCAGGTTCAGGGATCTGCCCTATATCTTCCACTGTGAAGACAGATGCAAAGAATTCATTTAGCTTCTCTGCAATCTCCTTATCGTTCTTTAGTACACCTTTGACTCCCTTATCATCCAAGGGTCCAATCGCCTCCCTAGGTGGTCTCCTGCTTTGAATATATTTATAGAATTTTTTGTTGTTGGTTTTTATGTTCTTAGCAATGTGCTCCTCAAATTCTTTTTTAGCATCCCTTATTGTCTTCTTGCATTTCTTTTGCCAGAGTTTGTGTTCTTTTTTATTTTCTTCATTTGGACAAGACTTCCATTTTCTGAAGGAAGACTTTTTGCCTCTAAGAGCTTCCTTGACTTTGCTCATTAACCATGCTGGCATCTTCTTGGCCCTGGCGGTACCTTTTCTGATCTGCGGTATGCACTCCAGTTGAGCTTCTAATATAGTGTTTTTAAACAACTTCCAAGCATTTTCGAGTGATGTGACCCTCTGGACTTTGTTTTTCAGCTTTCTTTTTACCAATCCCCTCATTTTTGTGAAGTTTCCTCTTTTGAAGTCAAATGTGACCGTGTTGGATTTTCTTGGCAATTGGCCATTTACATGTATGTTTAATTTAATAGCACTGTGGTCACTGCTCCCAATCGGTTCAACGACACTTACGTCTCGCACCAGGTCCCGGTTCCCACTGAGGATTAAGTCCAGGGTTGCCGTCCCTCTGGTCGGTTCCATGACCAACTGGTCTAGGGAATAGTCATTTAGAATATCTAGAAACGTTGCTTCTTTGTCATGACTGGAACACATATGCAGCCAGTCTATGTCCGGGTAGTTGAAGTCACCCATTACTACCACATTTCCTAGTTTGGATGCTTCCTCAATTTCATATCTCATCTCAAGGTATCCCTGAGCAGATGATCATCATCATCATCATCATTATCATCATCATCATCACCACCATCACCATCATCTATTTGGTAGCCTAGAGATATATATAGCACCCTCTCTAGTTATGATCGTAATTTGTTTTAACTGTTTTTAATGTTGTGTTTTATACTGTTGTGACCCGCTCTTGGACATCCTAGTGAAAAGTAGGTAATAAATCTAATAATAATGAGTAATAATAATATTGCTTACAAGGCTGCAGGCATTCACAATATAGAGTGATAAAAATCTGAATGGGGGAATGATGGGAGATACAAATATTGCCCCCCCCTTGTGACCTTACATAATTCTGTCTCTTCCTCTGTAAATTGTATATTGGCTCACTGGTTGAAAACCTAGAAACATGGAATTTGGTACTATTGGTACACTGATATCAGTCAACTCTATCTCTTTTCATCTTACCCTATTGTGAGGTCTCAATGCTTAGTCAGTAACTCCAGCCACAGTAAGGATGAAAGTGGGTGAACTAAACTGAAACTGAATATGAAAACCAGCCTTCCCCCACCTGAACTACAACTCCCATCAAATCTGACTATTGGCTATGCTGTCTGAGGCTTATGGGAGTTGTAGTCTAAAACAGTGGTTCCCAACCTTTATGAGCACGGGACCCACTTTATAAGCTGAAATTTGTTTGTGACCCCCTCCCCCCAGGGAGGCAGGCTGGCTGCCAGGAAGGAAGGGGGAAAGCAGCCTTTCTTTGCAGGCTTGCTTCTTTTTGCTTCACAAAAAGCCCTCTCCTCTCATTCTAAGTAAGGGCGTTGCCAGTAGCGGCAGTGCAAGGAGACAGGAATCAGTGATAGTAATCCCCTCTTCTTCCTGGTAGCTCCACCCTCAGCCTCCTTTGGTATCTGCCATGTATTTTATAGGCAGATGTCTGCCCTTAGTGCGCCTGAAAGACACTCTGGTGCTTCAGCAAAAGGCCCCCCCTCTTGTTTGGAGCAAGGGTGTCATCTGCAGAGGCAGTGGAAAGCAGACAGTGTAGGAGTGAAGACTTTTTTAAAAAAAGTAATACATAATTCATTTCTTTACTGTTCACGGCCCCCTCTGGATTACTTTGCGGGCCCCCTGGGGGTCCCAGCCCCCAGGTTGGGAACCACTGGTCTAAAACATCTGGACAGCACCAGGTTGGGGAAGGCGTGCAAAACTAAAAAAAGTGATCATTGAGATATCTTGTGACAGATATCCTGTGACAGGATATTATGTGCATGAGAGAGAGAAAGGGCGGAAGGGGGAAGAGAGGGCTGTCATAATTGACAGTTATTCTTCTTCTCTAGTCACTTGGGCAAACTATCCTGGGGGGCTATTAGATCTCTTGTTGCTTGCCTAGGTTCAAATAGCAGCCAGGAATCCTTTCTAACTACACCAATCTTCTCATTCATGTTTTCCATAAACTTGAGGATGTGTCTGGGTTACAATACAGGATAGTAGGGCAACTGCAGATAGGACTGCTGTGATGTATCCTTTGGTGAGCAGAAGGTTTTACTGGTAGAAGAAATGGTGCCTACTATCCTGACTAAGGTAGATTGGTTTATAGGAGCATATTTGGTCAGTGTGTCAGTGTCTGCCCTGGCTTCCTATTGTTTTCTGGGCACTCAAGATGCTAATCTTTACCCACAAAGCCCTAAATGGTTTGAGTTTAAGAAGCCTTAGCTACTTCTTTTGTGTTTGGCTGTAGTCTCCCTTACATCACACAATAGGATCACCTTGAGCAGCCCTAGAACAACAAGGGCAGGCAAAGAAGCATTCTTAATGGTGGCCCCAGCTCATGGACTCTCTTTCTCATTACAGTATCACCCAGGCACATTGCAGAGCTTTTATTTTTGGGGGGAGGGGGAGTTCAGAGGCCATGGTAAGGGATATCTTAGCATTTGATCTAAAAATGTGTGCATCTTTTGTGTATTAAATGTTTTATATAAAAACTGTTATATTGCTTTTATAAGGCTGTGACAAGTCCTCGGCATCAGTGGATACATTGGGATATAAATTTAAAACAAATACAGAAGCGCACCAAGCTACTAGATGTGTTTGCACAAAGTTCTTAATTTCAGCCTTTGTGTCCTTGATTCCACTACAGAACAAAGGTCCAAACAGTAAACATAACTTTGAGGTAAATGGCAAAGTTCCCACTGGTTCTAATGGGATGGGATTGCCTTCCACAAATTATAACAAGTGGGCCTCTATTATGACTAAGGCAGAAGGCTGCAAATTTAGTCAGTTTGTATCATCTGCAAGGATCCGATGGTGCTAATGAGCCAAAAGACCTTGATGCTTGTGACATCATGGATAAGAAAGTGGGGAAAGCTGCAGATGTCTGACCTTGCCTATCTTGTTTCTACTCTTTTGCTGCTGCAGTGAATAACATCTTCCCAAGGTTTCAAACACTAAAAATAAGAAAAGATCAACATTTAGAAGTCAAAATCCTCAAGGCATCATTTTGGTCAATTATGGCAGCACAATTTCTCCCCCCCACCTTCTTATTTAAATTAAAATTCAAAATTACATTGCTACAAGATACGTAAAATGCACAGTAAATAAGGTGCTTATTAATGCACTATAAACTCATTAATATATTCATAACTGATATATCAGTTTCTCAATAAACATACATCAATACTGATTAACACCAATCATACTACAAACACATTAGTATCAATCTATGTTGATACAAAAAATACTATAAAAACAGACTATGCCATTCATAAAAAGCTTTAGTCACTCCAAACTGAACACATAATAAAACACCATCTAACACCATCAGTTTCCAAATTACTTTATAGCAAGGATGTTAAAAATGCCTGGAGATGAAATGTGGAAAAAGAATGATAGCCATGAAATTATGGATAATACTTAACCAGCTCACAAGTTACTTTGGAAAGAATCAGACCATGTCGAGCCCCAACCCTCTTGTGAGGGCCTGGAGGGGGGGGATATGAGTTTCAGGCTTCTCAGCTGTCAGAGAGCGAGGATGGCCCAGGTGTTGTTGAGACTCCACAAGACCTTGAGCCAGAGCTTGGAAGTAACTAGGTACAAGTAACAAATTACTTGTAATTCATTACTTTTTTGAGTAACGAGTGGGTAATTCCTTTACGTTTTGATTGTAATAGAACTAGGAGTAATTTTACTACTTTTGTGGAGTAATTGTAACATTTCCAGAACTACTTTTGGGCATTACTTGGGAGGGGAGCAGAAGTCTTCTGCTCCTCTGATTTGTAGATGAAAATCATGTGCCTCAAACTGGGCTTCTGTGCAGTGTTGCTCTTTCCTCGTGCTCTGTGGATGGGTAGGAGGTGACGAGGGAGGAGGCAGAGAGTGAGACGGGGTGGAGTGAAGAAAACAACTATTTTAAAAAACGGACAGTGGTGGTGAAGAATGGAGTGGAGGGAAAAAGGATCCGGAGGTCAATAACATGGATAAAGGAGGAGAAGGAGGCAGCAGCAGAATGGAGATAAAGAACTGTGGAAGTGAAAGATGACAACATGTGTGTGCGTTTGCACTTGGCACACAAAGTGGCCTCCACCACCCTCTCTGGCTACTGTGCTGCATTTGCAGTATTTTAACTTTTTTGCATCTCAGGGGAAAATGTTCGCTTGAGTGAGTGTCCCTTAGTTGGTGGCAGGGCAGGGTCTGGGAGGTGGTTAAGTGAGAGAGATTATGCTGGCTGGCTGGGGGGGGTGCCCTTGGTTTAACGTGCAAAGATCTGAGTAGTGGCCTCAGCCTCCCCCCCCACCACCCTTACCAGCAGAGAGACCACCATTGCTATCTTATGAATAAAAATAATTATTTCTACTACCTCTGTATATGTTTGTTTATTTTTAATGTTATTTTAGGCTACTTAGATGTGCAGCAGCCAAGGCCAGCACCTTGTAGGCATTTTTTAAAGCAACTGAAATGTAATTGTAGTGATTACTTTGGAGGAAAAGTAAAGTAATCAGTTACTTTCAGAGCGATTGTAATTGTAACGGTAATTACTACTTTTTTAGGCCATGCAACTGTAACTGTAATTTATTACTTTTTAAAAGTAATCTTCCATGCTCTGCCTTGAGCAAGGGAGTAAGGAGGATTTCAGGCCAGTTCCCACGGCCGGCGCTGTCCCAGCTGGGGACAGCGTGCTGCCCCCAGACATGTCAGAGGAGCAGCTGGACGATGAGCCGGAGCGGGTGTTAACTCCCCCTTTACCCAGTGGCTCGCAGGATGAGTCCAACACGTTGCTGCCACCTGACCTCGAATCTCTGGCTAAGGAGCAGGTTCATTTGGACAAGGTGTTAGAAGCACGCCCCCCTTCACCACGCTCTCGACGCAGGGAGAAATGGACAGGCCAAAGTCAAGAATTGCGCAGGAGCCAGAGAGTATGCTCCAAGGCCCTGCTTATTTAAGCCTGACGTTTCTGGGTTGGAACT
The DNA here is from genome assembly GCF_030035675.1 of Rhineura floridana. NCBI lineage: Eukaryota > Metazoa > Chordata > Lepidosauria > Squamata > Rhineuridae > Rhineura > Rhineura floridana. The sequence continues at coordinate 245,555,904 of NC_084480.1, forward strand.
GCTGAGTCAACTTTCTTTCAATGTTGCAGAGTTAGGGAATTTTAGTGAGATAGCTTAGCGGTTTCTATGAAGCGCACTGCTTTTGATGTATCCATTACTTTAATAAAACACGATTTAATTACGCCCGCGTCTCCGTCTCATGGATCCCGCTCAGAACAGGATAGACCACCATTTTATACGGATAGTCATTTAAAATCTTACTGTATGGATAAACTATTCTCTTTGGTTTCCATCTAGGTAGTAAGCAAGTGTTTTAATGCTCAGATAGCACTGGATAATTTCCCAACAGAATAACAGTAGATTACAATGAATTGTTTTGCATGTAATGTGGCTAGGAAGCCCTTTTGATCCTTTCCAAGTTGCAAAATTATTCTAGGTTGTTGCTATTCCCCATGTGCTGGTGTCATCCATCTATACCGGCTCTAGCCCTCTTCTCCTCCATCTACTACAGCATCCCTGATGGCCTGTCTAATTCAATCTGGAAGGCTTGTTGTCATCTCAAATGCAATATGTCCAAAGACTCAACTGCAAATCTTTTCTGCTAGATCTTCATCTCTTTGATTATGCTTCACCTCCATTGGCAATGCCACAATCCACCCTGTTGACCAGGCACAGAGCCTTGGCTTTATTTTTATGTCCTCTCTCTTTCTCTTGTTTGATCCACATATCCTTTGTGTTACCTTGAAGGCCCCATTATTGGGGACAGGAAATGTGGGATATGAATATTTTCCTGAATTAATATTCAGTCTGTTGCCAAATCATTTTACTTATCCCTATACAATGTTGCAAATATCTGACCCTTCTTCTCTATGTACCCTCAGCCAAAACTGTGCTTCATCCTCTAGTTTCCTGTCTCCCATCTTGACCTTGCCTTTGGCATTGCTTTGTTACACCGTAGTATTTTCCAGTCTATCTAGAATGCTACATTCAAAACCACTCACCTGTGGTGAGTGCAGGTTTTTAAAGGTCTCTGTGCCCTTGTCCCACCATACCCTTATTTCTTGATCTATCCCTGCAGTGATCTTTGTTCAGTGACACCAACTACTGATGACAATGTTCTGTCTCCAGTGTCAGAGCAGAGGCTATATGCTGCTGAATACCAGTTGGTAGGATTCACAAGCAGGCATAGTACGGTTGCACTCAGATCCTGCTTGCAGGCTTCCCATAGGCATCTGGTTGGCCACTGTGAAACAGAATGCTGGACTAGATGGGCTTTTGGCCTGATCCAACCGACCTTTTCTTATGTTTAACTCCACTATTCTTGGCTGTCCCAAAGGTACCTGCTCTTTTAAATAACTCTGCCCCATTCTCCCTTGCTGACTTCTGTGCCTGGAAACTCCCTGCTCTGGAAACACCCATCTCTATATCTCCCTTCAAATTCCTTTTCCAAACCCACCTTTCCCATAAATTTTTTAAAGGCATTTATATACTATTTTTCTCATTGGACAAAGTGAATAAAAATAGCTTAAATATAACAAGCAAAACAACCTAAAACAATGCAAAACTGGAAGTTTGACAGCCAAATTCCAGGTGAATCACATATGTCGTTTTGCCACCCTTTCAGCAAATAGAGCAGGAGGAACACTCCCTTGGGAAAGCAAGCTGTCCCTTTAAGAGGGGTAATTTATGTTACTACAGACATCTGGTTTCAACTAATCTCAGCCAGTATAGCTAAAAGATACATAGGCTGGTTTAGAGCAGACATTTGTTAAACTAATTTAATCCAAAGACTCCTTTTAGTTTTTTCAGTCTGAGTGAAACATTATGCATGCTCTAATCTCAACAGGTAGTCTTGGGTCAGCTGTGGTGAATGTCCTACTCCTAGTGGCAAAGGTAGACAGGTTAGGGGCCTTAGCCCCCAAATATAAGCCGTGTAGGTGTGGATACAGGGAGAGGAGTATCTGAGAGCCAAACTACATGTGACATTTATCAAGGCTGCAATCCAATACACACTCACCTGGGAGTAAGTCCCATTGAACTCAATGGAGCTGAGTAGACTTGTATTGGATTGCAGCCTAATTTGCCCTTGAGTGCAAGGTTTTTCTTTCATAAATTGCCAGCATGGGACCTAATCCAGATTGGGCCCTGGCATGGGAGAGCAGGTGGCTTTAGCTCTTGACCCTTTCAAGAAAGATACACAGAGCAGGACTTCATTCACCAAGCATAAGTAGTGTGGAAGTGGATATAGGAAGAGGCATATCTGAGATGTGTGGTTTCCAGGCCATAAAGAGTTTAAGAACAGTGATGGGTAACCTGTGGCCCTCCAGATGTTGTTGGATTACAATTTCTAACATCCTTGGCTATTGGCCATGCTGGTTGGGGCTGATGGTAGTTGAAGTCCAACAACATCTGGAGTGCTACAGGTTTGCCATCCCTTCCTTAAAAGGTAAGTATACCTTGGACTGGTCCCAGAAGCAAGCAACGCAACCAGTGGAGCTGTTACTATGGAATCTGGAGAAAGTTAGAGGAGGGGAGGAAGACTACAGACATCCGTTGGTGTGAAACAGTAAAATATCAATGCCTAACTATTAGTGGGAACATGCAGGGCCTGTATAAGGATACCTGTATTGGTCTACAGACCCAAATACAGAATTATTTAGAATGATAGAAAACTATAACCAGAGCTCTATATTACAGAGAATAAATATAATTAAAAGTGAAAGTTTTATTCCAATTTCAAAATATTTTGATTCCAAGTTTAAAACAACCACCAAGTAACTTGCAAAAGGTAATTGATGACTTTATTTAGCAAGGGCAGAAAGCAGGGTATCTAAGACGTGAATAGAGAAATGCTGAATAAAGGAGGCCTAGGTATTCTAGACACAGGAAACTATTACAAGACAGGAATTCTAATATATTATTATTATTATTATTATTATTATCTTTATTTATACCCTGCCATTTTTCCAAAACTGGAACTCATGGCGGCTTCCAGATAAAAAATACATATAATTAAAAACATACAAAGTCTACATTAAAATAAGATTAAACTATTTCCAATATTAAAACCATACACACACATAGCTAAAAAAGTTCAAACTAGTTTAAAAATGATATAATAGACATTAGCAATGCAGCACCCTTCACGCCCTATCCTTAGCCTTCAATGCCAAAGGCTTGTTGGAATAGGAAGGTCTTTGCTTGTCGGCGGAAGGACTGCAAAGAGGGGGTCATTCTTACCTCCCTAGGAAGGGAATTCCAAAGCCTAGGGGCAGCCACCGAGAAGGCCCTCTCACGCGTCCCCACTAGTCGTACTTGAGAAGATGTGGGTATTGAGAGAAGGGCCTCTCCTGAGGATCTCAGGGCCCGGGCAGGCTCATACAGGGAGATATGGTCTGATAAATATAGTTAGTTCAATAGATGAATCCGTAAAAAAATATTATAGATCCATTAAAGGATATTTGGTTAAAACAGGCACACAAAATCTATTATTACAGATGCCTAGAAATATTAGGAAATATTTCTGTAGAGGGAACAGTTTTACAATCAACAATTGTCTAAAAATATTGGACAAGGATAAATAGAAGCTAGCCCAAAGAAAACACATAGAGTAGATTAATAGATAATGAAAGAATTAATTTAGAAGGTTGGCTAGTTAATTTTCAAATATAGAAAAACACATCAGGATAGAGACCAAAGTACATGTTATGAACAAGCAATGAGAAAAATGAAGAAAACAACAATTGAGCAGGGGGTTGGACTTGATGGCCTTATAAGCCCCTTCCAACTCTACTATTCTGTGGTTCTATTATTCTATGAATACTTAACAAATTCAATCTCATTTGAATAAATTGGAACAAAAACACAAATTAAGAAAGGAAAAAAGCTAATTTTATAGTGTTAATTAGCAAAAGTTTAGTCTGCATGAGTTTCAAAGTTGTATCAATTATTGAGAAAGGAATATAGTAAGGCAAAGTATACTTTTATGGAGAAATATATGGAAAAAGATACTTATATGAAAAAGTGGAATAGAGCCTTAAAAGAAGTGCCAAAAGAAATTTAGGACATTTTATTTAAGAAAGGATCAAACTTCTCAATAGAAATAAACTGCAAAGAGAACTGTATTAAAATGGCAATGCAATGATACTGAACACCTTGAAAAAGCAAAATAGCCAGAAAAGCAAGAGAAGCTATATGCTGGTTCTGCTAACAGGCTGCTAACAAGTAAAGGAAGATTTTCTCCATCTTTGATTTAAATGCCAGAAGGCCAAAGTTATTGGTCAATGATCATAACTATGATTAAATAAATATTCCAGGTAAATATAATTGTCAATCTATTACCATGCCTTTTACATTATGTGCTACAGGTGGTACAAATTTCAGACCCAGCTGTGGCATGTACACACCCTAGCTAGAAGATTATATGCCAGAACTTGGAAGCACATCAAGCACACAGATTAATTTGTGAACTATGAGAGCAGTCAGGAACAATGTTATGTTCTTCCAAAACCTCAAATGAAGCAGTAAATAAATGGAATCTAATAACACAATATATTAAGACTGTGTACACAACCAAGTGTTAATGCACATTGGGTTGCACAGACAGTTTTTCTGGGTGTGTTTTTATGTATGTTCATCCACACATGGGCACTTTTTAGGGCTGCCAGGTGTCTGGTTTTTGCCTGGAGACTTCAGTTTTTTTGGGTCCTCTCCAGGTGTCCAGGTGACTCATGTTAATCTCTGGACTCAGCTTTCATTTTAAAAAAACTAAGTTGCTAGGTGGTCTGTTCAAAAGATATAAACCAAAATGTCAGGGCCCTCCCATGGCAACTTCTGTTACTACCGGCTGCTCTAATCCCTGCCCATTCATGTTTTTAGCCAATAAGTGAAGTCAGGGTTGTGATTGACAAGATTTGTTGGCAATAGCTAAACTCACAGTTTCCTTTTCCTGCTTATCTCACATCAGGAATTCAGTAAATATATAGCTTTCAGCAGCATAAAAAGTACTTTGACCTGCCCTGGGAGTGAGTATCTGAGCATCTGGGTGCTTGCTGCTTGCTCCTTTGGGATGCTGTCTCTGAAGACAGCTGAAGCCCCTGGTAAGTGCTGCAAGGACTGGGACTCCCTGACTGACCCTGGCTCCAGAGAGAGGCTGCAGTTAATCTTGCAGCCTCTTGCATCAGCTGTTGGCTGGGTCAGGAGGCATAAAAGCCCAGCTGCCCTTGGGGTCCTTGGGAACAGCTGCAGCACTAGGGGACTGAAGAAGACCTGCCCTGGGAGTGAATATCTGAGCATCTGGGTGCTTGCTGCTCGCTCCTTTGGGGTGCTGTCTCTCAAGCCAGCTGAAGACCCTGGTAAGTGCTGCAAGGACTAGGACCCCCTGCCTGATCCTGGCTCCAGAGAGAGGCTGCAGTTAATCTCGCAGCCTCTTGCATCAGCTGCTGGCTGGATCAGGAGGCATAAAAGCCCAGCTGCCCTTGGGTGGTGGGTTTGCTGCCGGTGGGGTTGCCACCGAAGGGGTGACACCAAAGGGGCTTGACCCTTAGGGAGTCCCAAGGGTGAGGGCACTACCCCCCTTCTATTACCTTTCTTTTTTGTTTGTTTTAATTTTCTGTTAAACCAATCTAGAGGAGATTGGTGGTGGGGAGGGCGTGTGGTGCATTTGTAGTTCCTGCACAGGGGGAGAGCCTATGCAGTCAATTGAATGGTAGGAGAAAGTCGCCAGATGCCTTCAAAAGTGAGAGTCTGTAACTGGCAGAAGGCTGGCCCTCCCTGGGTGTGAGACAGGAGGGGGAGTAGATGGGCCCTGTGTGAAAAAGTTTGAATGGGTATGACTGTTCCCAATTCTCGCAGAGGCCTTCTGGGATAATTGGCTCCGGCAGGCTTTGTTGGTGGGTTTGTGTTGGGTCCATATCAGCTGTTTAGGAGGAGTCTTAGTATGGAGGAACATGGGTAATGCCACCCCAATTTCAGTGATCATGGGTAGATGGAAACTACCATAGAAGACGAAGGCAAGGCTATCTGCGCCTTGTTCCTTGCTGCCGTTCCTCTCATGGATGGGTTCTGTGTTGCTCATCTGCTGTGCCCACTGGCCTGTGTGTGTTGTTGTTTAACGCCAGATCGGTACACAATAAGACCACTCTCATCCATGATTTGATTGTGGATGAAGGTACCGATTTGGTGTGCATTACTGAGACCTGGGTGGGTGAGCTGGGAGGAGTTGATCTGACCCAGCTTTGCCCACCTGGATACTCAGTGCAACACCAGCACAGGCTACAGGGATGGTGGGGTTGCTGTGGTCTACAGAACTTCCATCTCTATCAACAGGAAACCACTCTGTCTTGGAGCTGGCTGTGAAGGCCTGCACCTGGTCTTGGGCCGTGGAGACAGTAAACTAGGGTTGCTGCTGGTGTACCATCCACCCTGCTGCCCAGCAGCTTCTCTGACTGAGCTGGCGGAGGCTGTCTCGGCTGTGGTGTTGGAGGAGCCCAGAAAGATAGTGTTGGGTGACTTAAGTGTCCATGCTGAGGCTGCCTCTAGTGTTCCGGCTCAGGACTTCATGGCCTCCATGACGACCATGGGGTTGTCTCAAGTTGTCACTGGCCTGACACATAGGGCAGGACACACCCTCAACTTGGTTTTTGCTCCAGATGGAGGAAGGGGTGGTCTGGAGATAGGGTGGTGGATGTCACCCCATTGTCATGGTCAGATCACTTCCTGGTGAAGTTCAGACTTATGGCTCCGATCCTTCCCTGCAGGGATGGTGGACAGATTAAGATGGTCTGCCCCCGAAGCCTAATGGAATCCACTGGATTCCTGAATGCCCTGGGGGAGTTCCCAGTAGACAGAGCAGGTGACCCTGTTGAAGCCCTGGTCACATTGTGGAACAGTGAGGAGTGTCGGGTTCTTGACATGGTTGCCCCCGAGCACCCTCTCTGGCATTGTGGAGCCCGGTCTGCACCTTGGTACACCAGTGAGCTAAGGGCAATGAAACAGGCTGGATGACGGCTAGAGTGCAAGTGGCAAAAGACGTGCTGTGAGGCTGATCAAGCACAAGTAAAACATAACTGTGCCTACTGTGTGGCGGTGAGGGTGGCGAAGAAGGCCCACTTCTCTGCCTCCATCGCATTCTCAAGTAGCCGTCCGGTGGAGATTTTCTGTATTGTCAGGAGTCTGTTGACATCAACTTCAGGAAATGGAGTTTTAGACCCTTCGGAGGCCCACTGTGAATTGTTTGCTAGGCACTTTCAGGGTAAAGTTGCTCGCCTCCATAGCAATCTTGATGCCCCCTCCACATCTACTGTAGTCCCCAATGAGGTGTCCAGCAAAGTTTGCTGCAACTTCTTGGGAACGGTTTCAGCTGATGCGGCCTGATAAATGGACAAGGTGCTTGCGATGATGTGGCCAGCAGCATGTCCTCTCGACCCTTGCCCTTCTTGGCTTATTAAAGCTTGCCGAGAGGGTTTGACCGAGTGGATCCAGAGTGTGGTCAACGCATCATTGCGGGAGGGAGTGGTTCCGGGCGCCTTGAAGGAGGTGGTGATCCGACCACTCCTGAAAAAGCCCACCCTGGACTCATTAATTTATGACAACTACTGACCGGTTGCAAATACCCCCTTTTTAAGGAAGGTGATTGAGAGGGTTGTGGCGCAGCAATTGCAAGTACTCTTGAATGAAACAGATTATCTTGATCCATCTCAGTCTAGGTTCAGGCCTGGTTATGGGACTGAATCGGCCTTGGTCACCCTGATGGATGACCTTTATTGGAAGAAGTACAGGGGGAGTGCACCCCTGTTATTCTTACTTGATCTTTCAACAGCTTTTGATACCATTGACCATGGTATCCTTCTGGGCCAACTTGGTGAGATGGGTATTGGAGGAACTGTTTTACAGTGGTTCTGATCCTATCTCCAAGGTCGCTCTCAGATAATAGCATTGGGTGACTGTCTTTTGGCCCCTTGGCAGTTGTGCTGTGGGGTGCCTCAAGGTACCATCTTGTCCCCCATGCTGTTTAACATCTATATGAAGCCCTTGGGAGCAGTCATCAGGAGATTTGGGGCAAGGTGTCAGCAGCATGTTGACGACACCCAGCTCTATTTCTCTGTAACATCTGAATCACCCTGGACCGGTGCTTGGACTCAGTGGTGGGCTGGATGAGGGCCAATAAACTGAGTCTGAATCCTAGCAAGATGGAGGCGCTGTGGGTTGGTGGTTCCCGAGTTCGGATAATTTGGATGGGGTTGAACTCCCTCTGAAAGAGCAAGTCCGTAGTCTAGGGGTGCTCCTGGATCCATCTTTGTCACTAGAGGCCCAGGTGACCTCTGTGGCTAGGAGTGCCTTTTACCAGCTTTGGCTAATAAGACAGCTGCAGCCGTTTCTGGACCGGGATAGCTTGACCACTGTTGTCCACGAACTGGTAACCTCTAGGCTGGATTACTGTAATGCGCTCTATGTGGGGCTGCCCTTGAGGTTGGTCCGGAAGCTGCAGCTGGTGCAAAATGCAGCAGCGAGACTGCTCACTGGGGCAGGGTATTGCCAACATGTCACCCTGCTGCTGAAAGAACTGCACTGGCTGCCCATTTGCTACCAGGCCAAGTTCAAGGTTCTAGTTCTGGTGTACAAAGCCCTATACAGCTCGGGACTAGGATACATGAAAGACCGTCTTACCCCTTATATACCCAGTTGATCACTGAGCTCTGTAGGTGAGGGCCTCCTGCAGATACCATCTTATTAGGAGGTCCGTTCTGCACATCATAGGAAATGGACCTTTAGTGTGGCGGCACCTACCCTGTGGAATTCCCTCCCCTTAAATATTAGGCAGACACAATCTCTGCTATCTTTTCGGCACCTTTTGAAGACTTTCCTCTTCCAACAAGCCTTTTAAGTTGAGACCTATCCCAGTCTGTGTCTGTGTTAGAATTACTTTTAATATGCCTTTTAATATCTTTAACCCTTTTTAAAAGATGTTTTTAATGTTTTTAACGTTGTTTTGTTTTAATGTATTTTAAGGTCTTTTTATGATGTTTTAAAGTGTTTTTAGTGTTTCTGTTTGCCGCCCTGGGCTACTGCAGGAAGGAAGGAAAGGGTATAAATAAAATAATAAAACAAATAAATACATACATACATAGGATTGCACTACAACAGATCACAGCAGGATCTTGGTAGGCATAAAAGTGTACATGCAGGGTTTTTTAATTACTTGCACAAATGGCATATTATACATTTCATGCTGCAGTGTTATACTTTCCTAATTAAGGAGTCGAGCAAGTTTAAATTTTAGTGGAAGAGGGCAGTTTATTTGTCTTATTCATAACCTGTTTTGAAAACCTTCCCAATATGAAGCTTTTCTGGGAGTTTACATGGGAGGTAACCCCACTGAATTTAGTAGGACTTACTTTTGAGTAGATGTGGTTAGGATAGTGCTGAAAATCAATGGGACTTTTGAGTGAACATTGAAAAGGATTGTTGTAAATCTTTCTCTCCCCTTCCAGTCCATTTTTTTAAGCAGTTAGGCAGGGCTTACTTAGGTGTCACTACTTTTATTTGACAGGAAACTAATATATTTTTTTAATGTTCTGCAATGGCCAATTGATGTTGACAATAAACTATTATATGGGGTGTATGTATTTTTACATCTCCAGTGTTTGTGTTTATATGGAGTCTTTCCAACAACCCTATGGGGTAGAGTTGGAAACCAAGGCAGCTCACAAGAAATAAAACCATTTAAAACCCAATAACCATAAAACACATATAAAACTGTTGCAAAACAGCTTAACGTGGCATGATTCTGAATTTTGGACTGGGTGAGTGAAATTCCTTATCATTGAATTGCAGTCCTGTGCATGCTTCCCTGTCTGAGTAAGCCCCATTGAATACATTGGGACTTGCTTCTGAGTAAGCATACACAGGATTGCACCTTGGAGTGGTCATGGTCCCCCTCTGTTGTTGTCACCCTGAGCAGCAGATTAGGCTCAGAGATGGTGCATAGTCCATGGTCACACAGTAAACTTTGTACCTTATTTACATTTTAAAATTTAATTAAAATGATCTATATGCAGGCAAAATTCATGAAGTAATGGAGATCCACATAACACATTTAAAGCATCATCAACCCACATATAAAGCATATGACTTCCCCCAGTGATTTCTGGGAAGTGTAGTTTCACCCTCACAGTTATCGTTCCCACAACCCTTAACAAACTACAGTTCCCAGGATTCTGTGGTGAGATTTATGTGCTTTAAATGTATTATGTAGATCTGCCCTAGTATGCTATGCACTCATTAGTGAATTGAAAAGAACAATTTTAAAATATACTTTTTAAAACAGGGCTGTAGCTCAGTGGTAGGGCACAAGCTTTGCATGCAAAAGTCCAAATTTCAATCTCTGGAAGAGACTATTTTCTGGAATCCTGGAGAGCCAATGCTAGTGCATGTTATCAGTACTGAGCTAGATGGTACCAAATGGCCTCAGTATAAAAGAGGAAAGAGACCCAAGGGCCACAGTGACTCAGAAATTTATTTATATTTATATAAATATAAATATATATATACAACATTTATATACTGCTTTAATACTCAAAGCAGTTTATAGAAGGAATTAAAACAATAGACAGATATTTAAAAACATTCAAAATAATAAAACCAACACTAAGTTAAAAACAGAAAAAAACATAATCACTTCCACATGCCTGGGTAGGCTTAGCAGGTGCCAAAATGAGTACACTGAAGGCGTCTGCCTAATGGAAATAGACAGGGAGTTCCAAAGTGAAGCTACTGCCACACTAAAGGATTGATTTCTTACATGAGCAGAACATATACTATGTGGAACCCGTAACATGGAAAGCACACCTTGAACTTGGCCTGGTAGCCAACTAGCAACCAGTGCAGATTTCAGAGCAGAGGTATTATGTGCTGATAGGATCTCACTTATGTCAGCGATCGTGCTGCAGCATTCTGCACTAACTGCAGCCCTGGGGTCAGGTTGTGTTGCATGGGGATTTCTGTGACCTTGGCTGATTGGCTGACAGGATTTTTTTACAACTGACTGGTTATGGGATGGTGAGTTTTCTGTCTTACTCATAGGATTCTTGTTGTGGTTGGTATGGTATTACATTTAGGAAATCATCACTGTCTTTTGTTTTCTTTTTCTATCTGCATTTCATTTACCTCTGACCTTACTCCCTTATATCCACAGAAGCAACAACATTGGTTCCATGTGGTCAGCTCAACCCCCTTAAACCCACTGATGATGCACCTTGTTATTTGCATGGTGGTTTGTTTCTTGCCCAATAGTGGTAAAAGAGAATTCACATACTGGGAAGGGTGGCTTCAATTGCTGTTGTTCCCAATCTACTGCCTGTGAAGGTAGACAAAACCATGTGTATTTTTTCTCTCTGTCAATTATTACTCACTGGAATTGGGTTGGCTATCAAAGTGAGTTTATAGCAGCCCACAGAGTAGGCAGGAAACAGTAGATAATCTTCTTAATTCTTAATCTGTCTCTGCAGTGATGGGTCAAATCTGTAAAGAAGTTTGGAGCAGCCACGTTAAAAGGTTGGCAGGGCATTCCAGGCAGGGGGTTGCCAATCCTGCTTTCATATGGATATAATTGCAGAGGATCGCTAGTCAGGACTTACCAACAGCACAATCCTAACAATATCTACCAAGAAATAAGTCCTGTTGAGTTCTATGGGACTTAGTCCCTTAAAGCTGTTTAGAGCTGCAGCCTTCAGGGGCATCCATCTTTACTCCTGAGTGCTCCCATCTAACATCTCCACAACACAAGACTTTCTTCCTACAACAGCCTTCTGATGACTGGCCTGGCCTGAGGGCACTTCAGCCCTTTTTCCAGAAGCAAGTAGACTAGATTAAATGTTCCTTGGCCAGGATCTCTAAGCAGGTGAGAAGGAATGATCCCATCACTTCAGCTGGACCTGGAAACACCCTCATGTAGCTTTGTATCTTCATTTCCAATCAGAGAATTTTTTTTGTTTGAGTGATATGCTCCAAGCAACTGTGGTTGATGCTTAATGACATCACTAGGGCCCACCCCTATGACATCATTAGGATCCACCCCTGAAATCTCAGAGTTTGGGATGCTTCTGACCTGGCAACCCTAGCACTTTAACTCTGTCTTAGTGTTTCCTGTCCACACTAGTGGGCAGTGCTTGATCGGACATATTCGCACTGTGTGTTGTTGTACCCTCCCCTCAGTGAGCACTTCCCTGCCCTCCTGAGTTCTGGAAACCTGAGGTCCATTTTGGACATGTATGAAGATATTTGTTTACCTGTGTGTAAAGGTAGGGTTCTTTACTTTATTTTGAGATACAAGTTTTCCAATATACCAAACTTGCACAAACTGTTGATTAAAACATTTAAAAATGTGTGTGTGTTGTGCCTGGCTCCACCATTTTTCCTGAGGCCCAGAAAGCTGAGGTCCATTGTGTGCATGTATGCAAGTATTTATTTAGCA